>NW_027476138.1:245000-272500 GCF_051020955.1 Megalopta genalis
TCCGATCTAGAAAGAGACAGAGATAGACGATCCGCGTTATGTTAAATATTTCAAGGTTCCCGATTCCACAAAATTATAAAAAGTATACGGCTGTGTAGCAGGGATCAAAACGAGTAATTTCGTGTATAAAGTTTAATTAATATCCCATTAGTTTGCCGGGAAACATCGATTATTCCGATCTAGAAAGAGACAGAGACAGTCGATCCGCGTTATGTTAAATATTTCAAGGTTACCGATTCCACAAAATTATAAAAAGTATACGGCTGTGTAGCGGGGATCAAAACGAGTAATTTCGTGTATAAAGTTTAATTAATCTCCCAATAGTTTGCCGGGAAACATCGATTATTCCGATCTAGAAAGAGACAGAGACAGTCGATCCGCGTTATGTTAAATATTTCAAGGTTCCCGATTCCACAAAATTATAAAAAGTATACGGCTGTGTAGCGGGGATCAAAACGAGTAATTTCGTGTATAAAGTTTAATTAATCTCCCAATAGTTTGCCGGGAAACATCGATTATTCCGATCTAGAAAGAGACAGAGACAGTCGATCCGCGTTATGTTAAATATTTCAAGGTTCCCGATTCCACAAAATTATAAAAAGTATACGGCTGTGTAGCGGGGATCAAAACGAGTAATTTCATGTATAAAGTTTAATTAAACTCCCAATAGTTTGCCGGGAAACATCGATTATTCCGATCTAGAAAGAGACAGAGACAGTCGATCCGCGTTATGTTAAATATTTCAAGGTTACCGATTCCACAAAATTATAAAAAGTATACGGCTGTGTAGCGGGGATCAAAACGAGTAATTTCGTGTATAAAGTTTAATTAATCTCCCAATAGTTTGCCGGGAAACATCGATTATTCCGATCTAGAAAGAGACAGAGACAGTCGATCCGCGTTATGTTAAATATTTCAAGGTTCCCGATTCCACAAAATTATAAAAAGTATACGGCTGTGTAGCGGGGATCAAAACGAGTAATTTCGTGTATAAAGTTTAATTAATCTCCCAATAGTTTGCCGGGAAACATCGATTATTCCGATCTAGAAAGAGACAGAGACAGTCGATCCGCGTTATGTTAAATATTTCAAGGTTCCCGATTCCACAAAATTATAAAAAGTATACGGCTGTGTAGCGGGGATCAAAACGAGTAATTTCATGTATAAAGTTTAATTAAACTCCCAATAGTTTGCCGGGAAACATCGATTATTCCGATCTAGAAAGAGACAGAGACAGTCGATCCGCGTTATGTTAAATATTTCAAGGTTACCGATTCCACAAAATTATAAAAAGTATACGGCTGTGTAGCGGGGATCAAAACGAGTAATTTCGTGTATAAAGTTTAATTAAACTCCCAATAGTTTGCCGGGAAACATCGATTATTCCGATCTAGAAAGAGACAGAGACAGTCGATCCGCGTTATGTTAAATATTTCAAGGTTCCCGATTCCACAAAATTATAAAAAGTATACGGCTGTGTAGCGGGGATCAAAACGAGTAATTTCATGTATAAAGTTTAATTAAACTCCCAATAGTTTGCCGGGAAACATCGATTATTCCGATCTAGAAAGAGACAGAGACAGTCGATCCGCGTTATGTTAAATATTTCAAGGTTACCGATTCCACAAAATTATAAAAAGTATACGGCTGTGTAGCGGGGATCAAAACGAGTAATTTCGTGTATAAAGTTTAATTAAACTCCCAATAGTTTGCCGGGAAACATCGATTATTCCGATCTAGAAAGAGACAGAGACAGTCGATCCGCGTTATGTTAAATATTTCAAGGTTCCCGATTCCACAAAATTATAAAAAGTATACGGCTGTGTAGCGGGGATCAAAACGAGTAATTTCGTGTATAAAGTTTAATTAATCTCCCAATAGTTTGCCGGGAAACATCGATTATTCCGATCTAGAAAGAGACAGAGACAGTCGATCCGCGTTATGTTAAATATTTCAAGGTTCCCGATTCCACAAAATTATAAAAAGTATACGGCTGTGTAGCGGGGATCAAAACGAGTAATTTCATGTATAAAGTTTAATTAAACTCCCAATAGTTTGCCGGGAAACATCGATTATTCCGATCTAGAAAGAGACAGAGACAGTCGATCCGCGTTATGTTAAATATTTCAAGGTTCCCGATTCCACAAAATTATAAAAAGTATACGGCTGTGTAGCGGGGATCAAAACGAGTAATTTCGTGTATAAAGTTTAATTAATATCCCATTACATTGCCGGGAAACATCAATACTTCGATCGCGCGAGAGAGACAGAGAAACGAACAGTCTTTTTTTCGATTTACGGCTAAAATAAATTTTTCTCATTTTATTCAATAACATATTCTTGCTTAGATAACTTTTTTACATAGGGATTAAGCATTTAGAACGATATAATGTTTAAAATAAGGGCACTTTACTCTTGACATTTTACGGTTTTTTCAATTTTCTGAAAAATCCTACCATTAGATTTTTTTAAAAATACGATATTCTTGCTTAACTAACGTTTCTACATAGGGATTAAGCATTTAGAACGAAATCTAATGTCAGAAAATGGCACTTTACTCTTGACATTTTTCGGTTTTTTCAATTTTCTGGAAAATCCTATCATTAGATTTTTTTAAAAATACGATGTTCTTGCTTAACTAACGTTTTTACATAGGGATTAAGCATTTAGAACGATATAATGTTTAAAATAAGGGCACTTTACTCTTGACATTTTACGGTTTTTTCAATTTTCTGAAAAATCCTACCATTAGATTTTTTTAAAAATACGATATTCTTGCTTAACTAACGTTTCTACATAGGGATTAAGCATTTAGAACGAAATCTAATGTCAGAAAATGGCACTTTACTCTTGACATTTTTCGGTTTTTTCAATTTTCTGGAAAATCCTATCATTAGATTTTTTTAAAAATACGATATTCTTGCTTAACTAACGTTTTTACATAGGGATTAAGCATTTAGAACGAAATCTAATGTAGGAAAATGGTACTTTACTCTTGACCGGTACGTTGGGACTTTGAAAATATTCGGGCGTTCCAATCGCTCGTCTGTTGCATCATGGCGCGTCTCGGCGCAATCGACCGATTCGCTCGACCCATTATTTTCGATTTACGGCTAAAATAAATTTTTCTCATTTTATTCAATAACATATTCTTGCTTAGATAACTTTTTTACATAGGGATTAAGCATTTAGAACGATATAATGTTTAAAATAAGGGCACTTTACTCTTGACATTTTACGGTTTTTTCAATTTTCTGAAAAATCCTATCATTAGATTTTTTTAAAAATACGATAATCTTGCATAACTAACGTTTCTACATAGGGATTAAGCATTTAGAACGAAATCTAATGTAGGAAAATGGTACTTTACTCTTGACCGGTACGTTGGGACTTTGAAAATATTCGGGCGTTCCAATCGCTCGTCTGTTGCATCATAGCGCGTCTCGGCGCAATCGACCGATTCGCTCGACCCATTATTTTCGATTTACGGCTAAAATAAATTTTTCTCATTTTATTCAATAACATATTCTTGCTTAGATAACTTTTTTACATAGGGATTAAGCATTTAGAACGATATAATGTTTAAAATAAGGGCACTTTACTCTTGACATTTTACGGTTTTTTCAATTTTCTGAAAAATCCTACCATTAGATTTTTTTAAAAATACGATATTCTTGCTTAACTAACGTTTCTACATAGGGATTAAGCATTTAGAACGAAATCTAATGTCAGAAAATGGCACTTTACTCTTGACATTTTTCGGTTTTTTCAATTTTCTGGAAAATCCTATCATTAGATTTTTTTAAAAATACGATATTCTTGCTTAACTAACGTTTTTACATAGGGATTAAGCATTTAGAACGAAATCTAATGTAGGAAAATGGTACTTTACTCTTGACCGGTACGTTGGGACTTTGAAAATATTCGGGCGTTCCAATCGCTCGTCTGTTGCATCATGGCGCGTCTCGGCGCAATCGACCGATTCGCTCGACCCATTATTTTCGATTTACGGCTAAAATAAATTTTTCTCATTTTATTCAATAACATATTCTTGCTTAGATAACTTTTTTACATAGGGATTAAGCATTTAGAACGATATAATGTTTAAAATAAGGGCACTTTACTCTTGACATTTTACGGTTTTTTCAATTTTCTGAAAAATCCTATCATTAGATTTTTTTAAAAATACGATATTCATGCTTAACTAACGTTTCTACATAGGGATTAAGCATTTAGAACGAAATCTAATGTCAGAAAATGGCACTTTACTCTTGACATTTTTCGGTTTTTTCAATTTTCTGGAAAATCCTATCATTAGATTTTTTTTAAAATACGATATTCTTGCTTAACTAACGTTTTTACATAGGGATTAAGCATTTAGAACGAAATCTAATGTAGGAAAATGGTACTTTACTCTTGACCGGTACGTTGGGACTTTGAAAATATTCGGGCGTTCCAATCGCTCGTCTGTTGCATCATAGCGCGTCTCGGCGCAATCGACCGATTCGCTCGACCCATTATTTTCGATTTACGGCTAAAATAAATTTTTCTCGTTTTATTCAATAACATATTCTTGCTTAGATAACTTTTTTACATAGGGATTAAGCATTTAGAACGATATAATGTTTAAAATAAGGGCACTTTACTCTTGACATTTTACGGTTTTTTCAATTTTCTGAAAAATCCTATCATTAGATTTTTTTAAAAATACGATAATCTTGCATAACTAACGTTTCTACATAGGGATTAAGCATTTAGAACGAAATCTAATGTAGGAAAATGGTACTTTACTCTTGACCGGTACGTTGGGACTTTGAAAATATTCGGGCGTTCCAATCGCTCGTCTGTTGCATCATAGCGCGTCTCGGCGCAATCGACCGATTCGCTCGACCCATTATTTTCGATTTACGGCTAAAATAAATTTTTCTCATTTTATTCAATAACATATTCTTGCTTAGATAACTTTTTTACATAGGGATTAAGCATTTAGAACGATATAATGTTTAAAATAAGGGCACTTTACTCTTGACATTTTACGGTTTTTTCAATTTTCTGAAAAATCCTACCATTAGATTTTTTTAAAAATACGATATTCTTGCTTAACTAACGTTTCTACATAGGGATTAAGCATTTAGAACGAAATCTAATGTCAGAAAATGGCACTTTACTCTTGACATTTTTCGGTTTTTTCAATTTTCTGGAAAATCCTATCATTAGATTTTTTTAAAAATACGATATTCTTGCTTAACTAACGTTTTTACATAGGGATTAAGCATTTAGAACGAAATCTAATGTAGGAAAATGGTACTTTACTCTTGACCGGTACGTTGGGACTTTGAAAATATTCGGGCGTTCCAATCGCTCGTCTGTTGCATCATCGCGCGTCTCGGCGCAATCGACCGATTCGCTCGACCCATTATTTTCGATTTACGGCTAAAATAAATTTTTCTCATTTTATTCAATAACATATTCTTGCTTAGATAACTTTTTTACATAGGGATTAAGCATTTAGAACGATATAATGTTTAAAATAAGGGCACTTTACTCTTGACATTTTACGGTTTTTTCAATTTTCTGAAAAATCCTATCATTAGATTTTTTTAAAAATACGATATTCTTGCTTAACTAACGTTTCTACATAGGGATTAAGCATTTAGAACGAAATCTAATGTCAGAAAATGGCACTTTACTCTTGACATTTTTCGGTTTTTTCAATTTTCTGGAAAATCCTATCATTAGATTTTTTTAAAAATACGATATTCTTGCTTAACTAACGTTTTTACATAGGGATTAAGCATTTAGAACGAAATCTAATGTAGGAAAATGGTACTTTACTCTTGACCGGTACGTTGGGACTTTGAAAATATTCGGGCGTTCCAATCGCTCGTCTGTTGCATCATAGCGCGTCTCGGCGCAATCGACCGATTCGCTCGACCCATTATTTTCGATTTACGGCTAAAATAAATTTTTCTCGTTTTATTCAATAACATATTCTTGCTTAGATAACTTTTTTACATAGGGATTAAGCATTTAGAACGATATAATGTTTAAAATAAGGGCACTTTACTCTTGACATTTTACGGTTTTTTCAATTTTCTGAAAAATCCTATCATTAGATTTTTTTAAAAATACGATAATCTTGCATAACTAACGTTTCTACATAGGGATTAAGCATTTAGAACGAAATCTAATGTAGGAAAATGGTACTTTACTCTTGACCGGTACGTTGGGACTTTGAAAATATTCGGGCGTTCCAATCGCTCGTCTGTTGCATCATAGCGCGTCTCGGCGCAATCGACCGATTCGCTCGACCCATTATTTTCGATTTACGGCTAAAATAAATTTTTCTCATTTTATTCAATAACATATTCTTGCTTAGATAACTTTTTTACATAGGGATTAAGCATTTAGAACGATATAATGTTTAAAATAAGGGCACTTTACTCTTGACATTTTACGGTTTTTTCAATTTTCTGAAAAATCCTACCATTAGATTTTTTTAAAAATACGATATTCTTGCTTAACTAACGTTTCTACATAGGGATTAAGCATTTAGAACGAAATCTAATGTCAGAAAATGGCACTTTACTCTTGACATTTTTCGGTTTTTTCAATTTTCTGGAAAATCCTATCATTAGATTTTTTTAAAAATACGATATTCTTGCTTAACTAACGTTTTTACATAGGGATTAAGCATTTAGAACGAAATCTAATGTAGGAAAATGGTACTTTACTCTTGACCGGTACGTTGGGACTTTGAAAATATTCGGGCGTTCCAATCGCTCGTCTGTTGCATCATGGCGCGTCTCGGCGCAATCGACCGATTCGCTCGACCCATTATTTTCGATTTACGGCTAAAATAAATTTTTCTCATTTTATTCAATAACATATTCTTGCTTAGATAACTTTTTTACATAGGGATTAAGCATTTAGAACGATATAATGTTTAAAATAAGGGCACTTTACTCTTGACATTTTACGGTTTTTTCAATTTTCTGAAAAATCCTATCATTAGATTTTTTTAAAAATACGATATTCATGCTTAACTAACGTTTCTACATAGGGATTAAGCATTTAGAACGAAATCTAATGTCAGAAAATGGCACTTTACTCTTGACATTTTTCGGTTTTTTCAATTTTCTGGAAAATCCTATCATTAGATTTTTTTTAAAATACGATATTCTTGCTTAACTAACGTTTTTACATAGGGATTAAGCATTTAGAACGAAATCTAATGTAGGAAAATGGTACTTTACTCTTGACCGGTACGTTGGGACTTTGAAAATATTCGGGCGTTCCAATCGCTCGTCTGTTGCATCATGGCGCGTCTCGGCGCAATCGACCGATTCGCTCGACCCATTATTTTCGATTTACGGCTAAAATAAATTTTTCTCATTTTATTCAATAACATATTCTTGCTTAGATAACTTTTTTACATAGGGATTAAGCATTTAGAACGATATAATGTTTAAAATAAGGGCACTTTACTCTTGACATTTTACGGTTTTTTCAATTTTCTGAAAAATCCTACCATTAGATTTTTTTAAAAATACGATATTCTTGCTTAACTAACGTTTCTACATAGGGATTAAGCATTTAGAACGAAATCTAATGTCAGAAAATGGCACTTTACTCTTGACATTTTTCGGTTTTTTCAATTTTCTGGAAAATCCTATCATTAGATTTTTTTAAAAATACGATATTCTTGCTTAACTAACGTTTTTACATAGGGATTAAGCATTTAGAACGAAATCTAATGTAGGAAAATGGTACTTTACTCTTGATCGGTACGTTGGGACTTTGAAAATATTCGGGCGTTCCAATCGCTCGTCTGTTGCATCATAGCGCGTCTCGGCGCAATCGACCGATTCGCTCGACCCATTATTTTCGATTTACGGCTAAAATAAATTTTTCTCATTTTATTCAATAACATATTCTTGCTTAGATAACTTTTTTACATAGGGATTAAGCATTTAGAACGATATAATGTTTAAAATAAGGGCACTTTACTCTTGACATTTTACGGTTTTTTCAATTTTCTGAAAAATCCTACCATTAGATTTTTTTAAAAATACGATATTCTTGCTTAACTAACGTTTCTACATAGGGATTAAGCATTTAGAACGAAATCTAATGTCAGAAAATGGCACTTTACTCTTGACATTTTTCGGTTTTTTCAATTTTCTGGAAAATCCTATCATTAGATTTTTTTAAAAATACGATATTCTTGCTTAACTAACGTTTTTACATAGGGATTAAGCATTTAGAACGAAATCTAATGTAGGAAAATGGTACTTTACTCTTGACCGGTACGTTGGGACTTTGAAAATATTCGGGCGTTCCAATCGCTCGTCTGTTGCATCATAGCGCGTCTCGGCGCAATCGACCGATTCGCTCGACCCATTATTTTCGATTTACGGCTAAAATAAATTTTTCTCATTTTATTCAATAACATATTCTTGCTTAGATAACTTTTTTACATAGGGATTAAGCATTTAGAACGATATAATGTTTAAAATAAGGGCACTTTACTCTTGACATTTTACGGTTTTTTCAATTTTCTGAAAAATCCTACCATTAGATTTTTTTAAAAATACGATATTCTTGCTTAACTAACGTTTCTACATAGGGATTAAGCATTTAGAACGAAATCTAATGTCAGAAAATGGCACTTTACTCTTGACATTTTTCGGTTTTTTCAATTTTCTGGAAAATCCTATCATTAGATTTTTTTAAAAATACGATATTCTTGCTTAACTAACGTTTTTACATAGGGATTAAGCATTTAGAACGAAATCTAATGTAGGAAAATGGTACTTTACTCTTGATCGGTACGTTGGGACTTTGAAAATATTCGGGCGTTCCAATCGCTCGTCTGTTGCATCATAGCGCGTCTCGGCGCAATCGACCGATTCGCTCGACCCATTATTTTCGATTTACGGCTAAAATAAATTTTTCTCATTTTATTCAATAACATATTCTTGCTTAGATAACTTTTTTACATAGGGATTAAGCATTTAGAACGATATAATGTTTAAAATAAGGGCACTTTACTCTTGACATTTTACGGTTTTTTCAATTTTCTGAAAAATCCTACCATTAGATTTTTTTAAAAATACGATATTCTTGCTTAACTAACGTTTCTACATAGGGATTAAGCATTTAGAACGAAATCTAATGTCAGAAAATGGCACTTTACTCTTGACATTTTTCGGTTTTTTCAATTTTCTGGAAAATCCTATCATTAGATTTTTTTAAAAATACGATATTCTTGCTTAACTAACGTTTTTACATAGGGATTAAGCATTTAGAACGAAATCTAATGTAGGAAAATGGTACTTTACTCTTGATCGGTACGTTGGGACTTTGAAAATATTCGGGCGTTCCAATCGCTCGTCTGTTGCATCATAGCGCGTCTCGGCGCAATCGACCGATTCGCTCGACCCATTATTTTCGATTTACGGCTAAAATAAATTTTTCTCATTTTATTCAATAACATATTCTTGCTTAGATAACTTTTTTACATAGGGATTAAGCATTTAGAACGATATAATGTTTAAAATAAGGGCACTTTACTCTTGACATTTTACGGTTTTTTCAATTTTCTGAAAAATCCTACCATTAGATTTTTTTAAAAATACGATATTCTTGCTTAACTAACGTTTCTACATAGGGATTAAGCATTTAGAACGAAATCTAATGTCAGAAAATGGCACTTTACTCTTGACATTTTTCGGTTTTTTCAATTTTCTGGAAAATCCTATCATTAGATTTTTTTAAAAATACGATATTCTTGCTTAACTAACGTTTTTACATAGGGATTAAGCATTTAGAACGAAATCTAATGTAGGAAAATGGTACTTTACTCTTGATCGGTACGTTGGGACTTTGAAAATATTCGGGCGTTCCAATCGCTCGTCTGTTGCATCATGGCGCGTCTCGGCGCAATCGACCGATTCGCTCGACCCATTATTTTCGATTTACGGCTAAAATAAATTTTTCTCATTTTATTCAATAACATATTCTTGCTTAGATAACTTTTTTACATAGGGATTAAGCATTTAGAACGATATAATGTTTAAAATAAGGGCACTTTACTCTTGACATTTTACGGTTTTTTCAATTTTCTGAAAAATCCTATCATTAGATTTTTTTAAAAATACGATAATCTTGCTTAACTAACGTTTCTACATAGGGATTAAGCATTTAGAACGAAATCTAATGTCAGAAAATGGCACTTTACTCTTGACATTTTTCGGTTTTTTCAATTTTCTGGAAAATCCTATCATTAGATTTTTTTTAAAATACGATATTCTTGCTTAACTAACGTTTTTACATAGGGATTAAGCATTTAGAACGAAATCTAATGTAGGAAAATGGTACTTTACTCTTGATCGGTACGTTGGGACTTAGAAAATATTCGGGCGTACGCGGCGCGCTCGGCGCTTCGAACAGCTCCGGTGTCCCCATTATTTTCGATTTACGGCTAAAATAAATTTTTCTCATTTTATTCAATAACATATTCTTGCTTAGATAACTTTTTTACATAGGGATTAAGCATTTAGAACGATATAATGTTTAAAATAAGGGCACTTTACTCTTGACATTTTACGGTTTTTTCAATTTTCTGAAAAATCCTATCATTAGATTTTTTTAAAAATACGATATTCTTGCTTAACTAACGTTTCTACATAGGGATTAAGCATTTAGAACGAAATCTAATGTCAGAAAATGGCACTTTACTCTTGACATTTTTCGGTTTTTTCAATTTTCTGGAAAATCCTATCATTAGATTTTTTTAAAAATACGATATTCTTGCTTAACTAACGTTTTTACATAGGGATTAAGCATTTAGAACGAAATCTAATGTAGGAAAATGGTACTTTACTCTTGACCGGTACGTTGGGACTTTGAAAATATTCGGGCGTTCCAATCGCTCGTCTGTTGCATCATAGCGCGTCTCGGCGCAATCGACCGATTCGCTCGACCCATTATTTTCGATTTACGGCTAAAATAAATTTTTCTCGTTTTATTCAATAACATATTCTTGCTTAGATAACTTTTTTACATAGGGATTAAGCATTTAGAACGATATAATGTTTAAAATAAGGGCACTTTACTCTTGACATTTTACGGTTTTTTCAATTTTCTGAAAAATCCTATCATTAGATTTTTTTAAAAATACGATAATCTTGCATAACTAACGTTTCTACATAGGGATTAAGCATTTAGAACGAAATCTAATGTAGGAAAATGGTACTTTACTCTTGACCGGTACGTTGGGACTTTGAAAATATTCGGGCGTTCCAATCGCTCGTCTGTTGCATCATAGCGCGTCTCGGCGCAATCGACCGATTCGCTCGACCCATTATTTTCGATTTACGGCTAAAATAAATTTTTCTCATTTTATTCAATAACATATTCTTGCTTAGATAACTCTTTTACATAGGGATTAAGCATTTAGAACGATATAATGTTTAAAATAAGGGCACTTTACTCTTGACATTTTACGGTTTTTTCAATTTTCTGAAAAATCCTACCATTAGATTTTTTTAAAAATACGATATTCTTGCTTAACTAACGTTTCTACATAGGGATTAAGCATTTAGAACGAAATCTAATGTCAGAAAATGGCACTTTACTCTTGACATTTTTCGGTTTTTTCAATTTTCTGGAAAATCCTATCATTAGATTTTTTTAAAAATACGATATTCTTGCTTAACTAACGTTTTTACATAGGGATTAAGCATTTAGAACGAAATCTAATGTAGGAAAATGGTACTTTACTCTTGACCGGTACGTTGGGACTTTGAAAATATTCGGGCGTTCCAATCGCTCGTCTGTTGCATCATCGCGCGTCTCGGCGCAATCGACCGATTCGCTCGACCCATTATTTTCGATTTACGGCTAAAATAAATTTTTCTCATTTTATTCAATAACATATTCTTGCTTAGATAACTTTTTTACATAGGGATTAAGCATTTAGAACGATATAATGTTTAAAATAAGGGCACTTTACTCTTGACATTTTACGGTTTTTTCAATTTTCTGAAAAATCCTATCATTAGATTTTTTTAAAAATACGATAATCTTGCTTAACTAACGTTTCTACATAGGGATTAAGCATTTAGAACGAAATCTAATGTCAGAAAATGGCACTTTACTCTTGACATTTTTCGGTTTTTTCAATTTTCTGGAAAATCCTATCATTAGATTTTTTTTAAAATACGATATTCTTGCTTAACTAACGTTTTTACATAGGGATTAAGCATTTAGAACGAAATCTAATGTAGGAAAATGGTACTTTACTCTTGATCGGTACGTTGGGACTTAGAAAATATTCGGGCGTACGCGGCGCGCTCGGCGCTTCGAACAGCTCCGGTGTCCCCATTATTTTCGATTTACGGCTAAAATAAATTTTTCTCATTTTATTCAATAACATATTCTTGCTTAGATAACTTTTTTACATAGGGATTAAGCATTTAGAACGATATAATGTTTAAAATAAGGGCACTTTACTCTTGACATTTTACGGTTTTTTCAATTTTCTGAAAAATCCTATCATTAGATTTTTTTAAAAATACGATATTCTTGCTTAACTAACGTTTCTACATAGGGATTAAGCATTTAGAACGAAATCTAATGTCAGAAAATGGCACTTTACTCTTGACATTTTTCGGTTTTTTCAATTTTCTGGAAAATCCTATCATTAGATTTTTTTAAAAATACGATATTCTTGCTTAACTAACGTTTTTACATAGGGATTAAGCATTTAGAACGAAATCTAATGTAGGAAAATGGTACTTTACTCTTGACCGGTACGTTGGGACTTTGAAAATATTCGGGCGTTCCAATCGCTCGTCTGTTGCATCATAGCGCGTCTCGGCGCAATCGACCGATTCGCTCGACCCATTATTTTCGATTTACGGCTAAAATAAATTTTTCTCGTTTTATTCAATAACATATTCTTGCTTAGATAACTTTTTTACATAGGGATTAAGCATTTAGAACGATATAATGTTTAAAATAAGGGCACTTTACTCTTGACATTTTACGGTTTTTTCAATTTTCTGAAAAATCCTATCATTAGATTTTTTTAAAAATACGATAATCTTGCATAACTAACGTTTCTACATAGGGATTAAGCATTTAGAACGAAATCTAATGTAGGAAAATGGTACTTTACTCTTGACCGGTACGTTGGGACTTTGAAAATATTCGGGCGTTCCAATCGCTCGTCTGTTGCATCATAGCGCGTCTCGGCGCAATCGACCGATTCGCTCGACCCATTATTTTCGATTTACGGCTAAAATAAATTTTTCTCATTTTATTCAATAACATATTCTTGCTTAGATAACTTTTTTACATAGGGATTAAGCATTTAGAACGATATAATGTTTAAAATAAGGGCACTTTACTCTTGACATTTTACGGTTTTTTCAATTTTCTGAAAAATCCTACCATTAGATTTTTTTAAAAATACGATATTCTTGCTTAACTAACGTTTCTACATAGGGATTAAGCATTTAGAACGAAATCTAATGTCAGAAAATGGTACTTTACTCTTGACATTTTTCGGTTTTTTCAATTTTCTGGAAAATCCTATCATTAGATTTTTTTAAAAATACGATATTCTTGCTTAACTAACGTTTTTACATAGGGATTAAGCATTTAGAACGAAATCTAATGTAGGAAAATGGTACTTTACTCTTGACCGGTACGTTGGGACTTTGAAAATATTCGGGCGTTCCAATCGCTCGTCTGTTGCATCATGGCGCGTCTCGGCGCAATCGACCGATTCGCTCGACCCATTATTTTCGATTTACGGCTAAAATAAATTTTTCTCATTTTATTCAATAACATATTCTTGCTTAGATAACTTTTTTACATAGGGATTAAGCATTTAGAACGATATAATGTTTAAAATAAGGGCACTTTACTCTTGACATTTTACGGTTTTTTCAATTTTCTGAAAAATCCTATCATTAGATTTTTTTAAAAATACGATATTCATGCTTAACTAACGTTTCTACATAGGGATTAAGCATTTAGAACGAAATCTAATGTCAGAAAATGGCACTTTACTCTTGACATTTTTCGGTTTTTTCAATTTTCTGGAAAATCCTATCATTAGATTTTTTTAAAAATACGATATTCTTGCTTAACTAACGTTTTTACATAGGGATTAAGCATTTAGAACGAAATCTAATGTAGGAAAATGGTACTTTACTCTTGATCGGTACGTTGGGACTTTGAAAATATTCGGGCGTTCCAATCGCTCGTCTGTTGCATCATAGCGCGTCTCGGCGCAATCGACCGATTCGCTCGACCCATTATTTTCGATTTACGGCTAAAATAAATTTTTCTCATTTTATTCAATAACATATTCTTGCTTAGATAACTTTTTTACATAGGGATTAAGCATTTAGAACGATATAATGTTTAAAATAAGGGCACTTTACTCTTGACATTTTACGGTTTTTTCAATTTTCTGAAAAATCCTACCATTAGATTTTTTTAAAAATACGATATTCTTGCTTAACTAACGTTTCTACATAGGGATTAAGCATTTAGAACGAAATCTAATGTCAGAAAATGGCACTTTACTCTTGACATTTTTCGGTTTTTTCAATTTTCTGGAAAATCCTATCATTAGATTTTTTTAAAAATACGATATTCTTGCTTAACTAACGTTTTTACATAGGGATTAAGCATTTAGAACGAAATCTAATGTAGGAAAATGGTACTTTACTCTTGATCGGTACGTTGGGACTTTGAAAATATTCGGGCGTTCCAATCGCTCGTCTGTTGCATCATAGCGCGTCTCGGCGCAATCGACCGATTCGCTCGACCCATTATTTTCGATTTACGGCTAAAATAAATTTTTCTCATTTTATTCAATAACATATTCTTGCTTAGATAACTTTTTTACATAGGGATTAAGCATTTAGAACGATATAATGTTTAAAATAAGGGCACTTTACTCTTGACATTTTACGGTTTTTTCAATTTTCTGAAAAATCCTACCATTAGATTTTTTTAAAAATACGATATTCTTGCTTAACTAACGTTTCTACATAGGGATTAAGCATTTAGAACGAAATCTAATGTCAGAAAATGGCACTTTACTCTTGACATTTTTCGGTTTTTTCAATTTTCTGGAAAATCCTATCATTAGATTTTTTTAAAAATACGATATTCTTGCTTAACTAACGTTTTTACATAGGGATTAAGCATTTAGAACGAAATCTAATGTAGGAAAATGGTACTTTACTCTTGATCGGTACGTTGGGACTTTGAAAATATTCGGGCGTTCCAATCGCTCGTCTGTTGCATCATAGCGCGTCTTTTTTTTTTTTTTTTTTTTTTTTTTTTTGTTTAACGTGGGGGAAATCTGCTGGTCAGACACCCCCGTCCCGCCCGAGGGGCGGGGCGGGGGTAGTGCGGGTTTTGACCCGCTAAAACCCCCACGGCGGCCTAGGGCGCTGGCGAGTAGCGGGGGAGCCACGGGAACTCTTACAGAACACAACCGCGGCTCCCCCTCGCCTGGCCGGCCACCAGGATGGAATGGCGATGGCCGGCCGCGTCCCGGGGGGGAGATTTATACTCCCCCCATGAATCATCTTGCTTCGGCGGTGCGGGGGACCGCACCCCACACCGCCTCGTCACTCCCACTATGGGGAGGACAGCTTCAGTTGGAGGGGGGGTTGGCGGGCGGCGGGCAATTAAACCAGTAATCTGGTACACCCGCCGCCCGCCTATTCTCATCTGCTCGGGGAGGGGGGCTCTAGGCGTGGGCGCACACGCCGCACCCCCCGCTCACGGCGACCCCGCTCGGCAGCCTCCTTCTGCAGCATCACCTCTTCGCAGAAGGCGATGGCTGCCGCCCATTTTCTTGGGCTCTCCAGCATGGCCCCAACTAAGCTGGAGAGAGCGAGGTCGCGACCAACTTCCCGTCTTAGGACTCGGCGCAGCACTGAAAAGGCGGGGCATACCTCCAGTGTATGCTGCGCCGAGTCCTCCTCCGCGCCACAGTGGTGGCACACCGTCGTCGCTTCCCGACCGATGCGACACAGGTACACACCGAAGCAGCCATGCCCGGTGAACACCTGCGTCGCACGGTAGGTGAGCCTGCCAAACCGCCTCTCCCGCCACGAGGTGAAGTGTGGCAGGAGAGCCCCAGGGACGCGCTCGCCGGCATGGGAACAAAGCTCCGCATGCCATCTGGCGAGCGCTAGTCCCCGGGCCTGGAGTTCGAAGCCGTCGACCGCCTCCTGCTCCGGCGGGTCCCCCCGAGCCCGGCCAGCGATGCATATGCGCCTATAGACATAGGCGCGCATCGCCGCCTGCAGCTCGAAGGGAATTTCTCCCGCCAGAGCAAGCGCCGCCACGGTAGACGCGGTGCGGTAACCCCGTATGAGGCGAAGGGCCATTTGCCTCTGAAGCCGGCGCAACAACAAAGTGATGCGCCGGCTTGCCCTCGCGGACGGCCCCCAGATCGGGGCGCCGTACAAGGCCATGGACCGCACCACGCCCAGGTATAGGCGACGCACCATGTTATCCGGTCCCCCGAGATTGGGCAACAGGCGGCCGAGCGAGGCCGCCGCCCTCTCAACTCGGGGGACGAGGCGGCCGAAATGCGCCCCGAATCTCCAGTGGCTGTCGAGGATCAGTCCGAGATACTTGATCTCGGACTTCACCTCGACGCAGGCTCCTCCAACCCAGATCCACGATCCGGCCGGTGGCCGCGACCGAGGCCGTCCAAACCAGACGGCCTCGGCCTTCTCCGGGGCCATCTTCAGCCCCAGATCGTGGATCTTCGCGACGACGGCTGCCACCGCAACCTCCGCTCGTCGGATGGTCCTCTCGAAGGTGTCCCCGACGGTGACCACTAACGTGTCGTCCGCATAGCAGACGACAGTGGCACCGTCGGGCAGGGAGGCCCTCAGGACCGCGTTATATCCCAGGTCCCACAGGAGTGGTCCTAACACGGACCCCTGTGGGACCCCGCAGTCCACTTCCCTCCGTATCGTCCCGTACCGGCCCGGGTATTCCACCCACCTGTCCCGCAGGTAGGCCCCGATCACCCGCCTCAGATAGTTAGTGTCGTCGTTGTGAGTCTAAAGATGGGCTATGCCTGGGTCCTATGTGGACTATACTAGCCGCTCTCTCGACGCGTGCCGATGGTCTGGCTCTACCCTCGTTCGTTATCGTGACAGGGGAAGACAACGTGCTACTCCCGCTGCCACCTCGAGTCCAACCCAATCCAGGCACTCTTGACGGAGTAGTGTTAAAGTCAATTTATCTCCGCAAGAGGGGCTTCAGCCTGGCCCGAGGGGGCGAACCCCGAGGGGTCCGCCCAGCATGCCGTTCGAATGGCGGAGTGGACAAGTCCACGTCTGCCCGTCACTCAAGTCGGACACGGGACGACTCCAAAGCTAGCGCCGCCTGATAGGAAGCGCAAGCTGGGTC
The DNA here is from genome assembly GCF_051020955.1 of Megalopta genalis. NCBI lineage: Eukaryota > Metazoa > Arthropoda > Insecta > Hymenoptera > Halictidae > Megalopta > Megalopta genalis. The sequence continues at coordinate 262,473 of NW_027476138.1, forward strand.
CCGCGACTTGTGTGCACTAGCCCACCCTCTGTCCTTGCAATTAGAGCAGACCGGAGGTTCACTCTTCTTGCTACAGAGCGTGAAGGTATGCCCCTTTTGGGAGCAGTGACCGCACACGTCCTCCTTGAATTTACAACGCTTCGAGGTATGCCCGAAGCGTTGACAACGGTAGCACCGAAGCACCTGGACGAAATCCCGTACACGACAGGAGTTCCATCCAAGGTAAACTCGGCTACCCCTCTGCTTCAGCCGCTGAAGATTCTGCGGACTGACGGCAACGACCCAGTTGGCTGTCTCCGGGGTCTTGCCAGCCATGCGGCTGACCCGAATTCCCGAAGGCACATCCTTCTGGTTCGCATCGCAGAGATTTTGCCTCCAAATACTGGAGGCAATTTCGTCCTTACCCATCCGACGCGGGACGTCGTAAACTAAAACCTCGGGGTCCCGCTTGGTAGGTAAGGAGACGGACAGACCCGCGCTCCGGAGCTTCTTATTGCCAACGAAGGCTTGCAGGTCCTCCTTTCGGTCGGTCTCGACGACGATGCCACCGGAGTGGATGCGTCGGACCGACTTAATTCGGATCGCCTCCTTCGCTGGTTTAACGAGCGACAGAACAGTAACCTTCGTAACTTCGCTGCTCTGTCCTTTTTCCTTCGGCGGGAAGATTTTTACCACATGCTGCGATTGTGGCCGTCTCCCCGCTTCCGGAGAAGCTCCTTTGCAGTCGACTTTGTTCACATGGGCGTAAGTCGACTGCGCGGCGTTGCAGGCCGTCTTCGGGAGAGTTCCCTTGGACGGCCCAGGTCGCATCGCACTCATTACGGCAGGACGCGCTTTTAGGTCCGCCCTGACCGCGGCGAGCTGCCCTTCGACGAAGCTATTCCGTTGAATAAGCTCCTGGACCAGCTCGTTGAGTGCCTCAACCTCGGCGAGTATCTTTGACCCGGACTCCTTATTGACTTTCGACTCAGGTCGAAAGCAAAAGGTCCGTATTTCGGACACTCGCCTAAAGGCTTCGTCTCTTACGAGATCGAGAGGCCGTACCTTCTGCCCGGAGAACGTCCCCTTCGGTCTCCTGGCCCGGTTTACTGCGGCCTTGCCGGTGGGTGCGCCCGGCTTGGCTCGCTTTGACTTTTTGGTGACGGTTTGCCAACCGTCACCAGTAGGGTCCTCGACACGCTCGGGTGCCGACTGCACCTTCACGAGTGACGTGTCTCCGACTCGTTCGATTACTTCCACGTTACCGGTGTCCGGCGTACCTTCTACCGTGGGCTCGGTTTTCACCGAGACCGCTCGCGTGGGAGTCACACATCTTTGCAAGATCACACGAGGATTGGCGATATTAATCACCTTCCCGGATCTTGTCTTTCTCACAGACGCGGGGGGACTGACAGCTGCATTTGCAGTTCCCGCGTCTGCGGCGACGGCTTCACTCCGAGTAGGAGCTGGACCCGTCGTCTTTGGACGCTTAGTTTTTTGTTCATTAATTTTATTAAGACCCATAATGTGTCTTGGTCTTTCATCCAGTGCGCTCCCCGGCCACCACCGACCCACACAATTCGGAACCCGCCAAAGGCTGAGTTAGGGCTACGCACCGAATATAGTCTGCTGGCTGGGTCGGTTTCCTTACCCAGCCCGCGTCCTCGCCCAGCAGAACCCACTTGCCCGAAGCGTGTGGTCGTTCCAAGCCGATTGACTGGACCAGGGCTGCTTTTCTCGTCCAGCCGCCCATCTAGCCGAAGCAGAGGCCAAAGGTACGTGTTGGGGACGTCCCACCCGCAGGAGAGGGCCCCCTCAGATCCCAGGATCCTCTTTTCCGACGACAAGGGTCGCCACGCACGGCAAACACGTGGGAGACAGCAGTCGGAGAGGCTGCCTCTTCCTCTCCACCACACTTCGTTCAGTTCGCTGCGTATTTAAGAACACGAGCTATCCAGCGGTACCTTTTTCGTGGAGGCTCAAGTGTGGCTAGGGCACGTTTGCCCCTTGCGGCCTGGGTTGCCCAGGGGATTGATTGCATCCCATGTATTCCTGAGCCCAGCGGAGTGTTGTCTAGTGGCGTGTTCCGCCCACGAAAAACGGTCTGAAAAACCGTTTAACGTAAACTGGGGAACTGATGCCACGAGTGACAACAGTTCCCCAGTCGGAAGTCATACAGCACATACAGTGCTGTACAAAGAACACGCCACAGCCCGTATGCTAAATCAGGGCCTCGCCATTATGCGAAGTACTACATGTACGACGCACTGACGGTCTCTAATGCCTTCATCGCCGATACACCCATCGACTCGGCCGATCAACCCTCCTACGCGAGGGCTAGTTCGGGGGTTATCTCCCGCCCTGGGTGGCCACAGACCGCCACCGCCACCCGCCTCAGATAGGGAGGCACCTGGTGTTCAACCAGGGCCTCCCTAATGGCGGACCAGGGCAGGGTGTTAAATGCATTGACGATGTCGATCGACACCGCCAAACACACCCCGCCCCGTGCCACGGCATTGTCCGAGAGGGACTTTAGACGGTCGATTGCGTCGACCGTCGATCGCCCCTCCCGAAAGCCGAACTGGCAGTCCGCCAGATCGGGGCCAACGCGGGACAGGTGCCTGGCGAGGCGGGCAGCAATGATCTTTTCAAAGATCTTGCCCACCTCGTCCAGGAGGCAAATGGGCCGGTACGCGGAGGGAGAATCCGCAGGCCTCCCATCCTTCTTTAAGAGGACCATCCGACTTCTCCTCCAGAGGTCCGGGAACACCCCGGACCTCAGGAGCCCGGAGAAGAGGCTTCTGAGCCTCCCGCCCAGGACGCTCATGGCAAGCAACCAGACCCGGCCGGGGATACCGTCCGGCCCCGGGGCAGTATTCTTGCCCCGAAGCCATTTGACTACCCCGGCCATTTCCTCCGGCGCGACCTCCAGATCCGGGGACCACTCATGTCCCTCTAGCTGAGGGACGGGCCGGGACGCCTCCCTGCTGACGGGGAATAGCGCGTCCACGACCCGTCCGAGCATCCCCGGATCCAGGCTTTCCGTCAGAGGGGGCGCCCAGGGACGTAAACGTCCCATCGCCATTTTGTATGGGCGCCCCCACGGATCTCGGTTCAGAGACCCGAGAAAGTCGCGCCAGGCCTGGCTCTTCGCCTGCCTGATGGCCAGCTGCAGGGCGACCACCTTCTCCCTGTATCGCCCATACAGCTGGATAGCCAGCTCCACGTCGGAACGTCGTCGTCGACGGGCGCGGGCGTACCGGCGTCGCGCGCGGACGCACTCTGTGCGTAAATCCGCTATCGCGCGCGACCACCAGTACACCGCCTTCCTCGGGAAGACCCTGGCCCGGGGCATGGCGACGTCGCAAATCGACGTCATTGCGCCCCGGAACCAATGGGCCTCCCTTGTCCCGTCGACTGGCCCGGCCGGTGTTGCCGGCCAGGCCACGACGTGGGCTGCCGCCATCAGAGCGTCCTGGTCGAGGCGCTTCAGCGCCCACCGTGGCTGAGGCGATCCCTCATCAGCGGGGCGACGTCGGGGCGTCGATGGGGCGGCGGAGAGGCCGAGAAAAATGTATCTGTATCATAGCGCGTCTCGGCGCAATCGACCGATTCGCTCGACCCATTATTTTCGATTTACGGCTAAAATAAATTTTTCTCATTTTATTCAATAACATATTCTTGCTTAGATAACTTTTTTACATAGGGATTAAGCATTTAGAACGATATAATGTTTAAAATAAGGGCACTTTACTCTTGACATTTTACGGTTTTTTCAATTTTCTGAAAAATCCTACCATTAGATTTTTTTAAAAATACGATATTCTTGCTTAACTAACGTTTCTACATAGGGATTAAGCATTTAGAACGAAATCTAATGTCAGAAAATGGCACTTTACTCTTGACATTTTTCGGTTTTTTCAATTTTCTGGAAAATCCTATCATTAGATTTTTTTAAAAATACGATATTCTTGCTTAACTAACGTTTTTACATAGGGATTAAGCATTTAGAACGAAATCTAATGTAGGAAAATGGTACTTTACTCTTGACCGGTACGTTGGGACTTTGAAAATATTCGGGCGTTCCAATCGCTCGTCTGTTGCATCATGGCGCGTCTCGGCGCAATCGACCGATTCGCTCGACCCATTATTTTCGATTTACGGCTAAAATAAATTTTTCTCATTTTATTCAATAACATATTCTTGCTTAGATAACTTTTTTACATAGGGATTAAGCATTTAGAACGATATAATGTTTAAAATAAGGGCACTTTACTCTTGACATTTTACGGTTTTTTCAATTTTCTGAAAAATCCTATCATTAGATTTTTTTAAAAATACGATAATCTTGCTTAACTAACGTTTCTACATAGGGATTAAGCATTTAGAACGAAATCTAATGTCAGAAAATGGCACTTTACTCTTGACATTTTTCGGTTTTTTCAATTTTCTGGAAAATCCTATCATTAGATTTTTTTTAAAATACGATATTCTTGCTTAACTAACGTTTTTACATAGGGATTAAGCATTTAGAACGAAATCTAATGTAGGAAAATGGTACTTTACTCTTGACCGGTACGTTGGGACTTTGAAAATATTCGGGCGTTCCAATCGCTCGTCTGTTGCATCATAGCGCGTCTCGGCGCAATCGACCGATTCGCTCGACCCATTATTTTCGATTTACGGCTAAAATAAATTTTTCTCGTTTTATTCAATAACATATTCTTGCTTAGATAACTTTTTTACATAGGGATTAAGCATTTAGAACGATATAATGTTTAAAATAAGGGCACTTTACTCTTGACATTTTACGGTTTTTTCAATTTTCTGAAAAATCCTATCATTAGATTTTTTTAAAAATACGATAATCTTGCATAACTAACGTTTCTACATAGGGATTAAGCATTTAGAACGAAATCTAATGTAGGAAAATGGTACTTTACTCTTGACCGGTACGTTGGGACTTTGAAAATATTCGGGCGTTCCAATCGCTCGTCTGTTGCATCATAGCGCGTCTCGGCGCAATCGACCGATTCGCTCGACCCATTATTTTCGATTTACGGCTAAAATAAATTTTTCTCATTTTATTCAATAACATATTCTTGCTTAGATAACTCTTTTACATAGGGATTAAGCATTTAGAACGATACATTGTTTAAAATAATGGCACTTTACTCTTGACATTTTACGGTTTTTTCAATTTTCTGAAAAATCCTATCATTAGATTTTTTTAAAAATACGATATTCTTGCTTAACTAACGTTTCTACATAGGGATTAAGCATTTAGAACGAAATCTAATGTCAGAAAATGGCACTTTACTCTTGACATTTTTCGGTTTTTTCAATTTTCTGGAAAATCCTATCATTAGATTTTTTTAAAAATACGATATTCTTGCTTAACTAACGTTTTTACATAGGGATTAAGCATTTAGAACGAAATCTAATGTAGGAAAATGGTACTTTACTCTTGACCGGTACGTTGGGACTTAGAAAATATTCGGCCGTACGCGGCGCGTCTCGGCGCTTCGAACAGCTCCGGTGTCCCCATTATTTTCGATTTACGGCTAAAATAAATTTTTCTAATTTTTTTCGATTACATATTCTTGCTTAAATAACTTTTTTACATAGGGATTAAGCATTTAGAACGACATGTTGTTTAAAATAATGGTACTTTACTCTTGTGATTTTTCGGTTTTTTTTGATTATTTTGAAAAATAAATTTTTGTAATTTTTTTAAATGCGATATTCGTGATCAGTGAACGATTTCACATATGGATTAAGCATTTAGAATCGTGCGGACGCGTTATTAAAAAAGTTTACTCGATGCGATGGGACTTTAAAAAGTTTGTGAAAATTTTCATATTGGGAAAAAATGTGTAATTTTTTGTCTAGTTTACGGTAGTGTAATTTATTTTAATGTTTACTATAAAAATTTTTTTCGTTCGTTCACGCGCTATGTTACAACAGCACGGCCGGGCGGTCTGTTGCCGCAGCGGTTTACACTCATAAGCGCGCGTGCTATTCGGCCGGCGGCGCCGGCGTCCTTGCCGGCCGTTCGGTATCTATAAGAGATACACGGTCCGTGCGAGGCGGACGGAGCAGAGCGGGTTTTGGGCCAATTCTACGATCTCGGTCGAGAAGCTGTCTCAGAGCTCCTTCGGGGCTTCGGTCCTGACTGTTTCGTGCCGTTTACGTTACGGACTTTTCTCCACACAGCGTGGCCACGGGTCGGTGTCTTTGACCGAATGGCCCATATGTGGCAAGCCCTACGGGGTTGGTTACCCGTATGCACTTTGTATGTATACTCGTACTCACTGAGCAATCGACTCTTCTGTCCGAGCGATGGAAAAATTTTTTAAAATGCATCTGTAAGATTTGGAAGCAAATCGTACCAATTGAAAACTGTGGCTAAAATGAAATAGCCCAGTGGAGAGAGAAAACTATCAAAAAACTGATTTTTTAAATCAAGAGGTGTCAGAAATCGAAATGCCTAGCGCGAGCGGAAGAACACGCTTTCTCGCCAGTCCAGCATGTGTCCTGTCCGTTCTTCCTCGGCTTGCCGATTTTGCCCAGATCAGAGGTTTCGTGCTTCCGGCGGTCAGAAGATCAGCGTGAGCGTACGCGCTTCCACGACTATGGCATCACCCATGTACTTTTTCCTTTGAATATATTTGAGTACATAAAAAATATTAAAACATATAGAGAGAACTGTGTCTTGGATCTTAAAAATTTGTCAATAGCGATGATATATTATTACTTAACTTGAAGTATTTGTACGTTTTAGCTGGGACGTACATTTATCTTACAAGATGTTAATAGCGAGACTCTTGAAGATAAAATTATCTTGTGATTTTATGAAGGCAAAGATAGAAACGTACGAAGCTGGCGTACGTAGAAAAATGTGATTTTATGATAGAACAAAAATATAATACGTACGTTTTTGGGCGTACGGTAAAATATCTGTATGGTAGAAAAATGAAAGAAATTGAGCGTTAAAGAAGATATGTTACAAGCGCGGAATGTGGCAAAACTTGTACATATTTGAAAGAGAAAAATGGTGTGTCGACCTGACATATATATATGAAACAGGCGACGATGGAAAAGGATTTAAATTTTGTCCATTTTATATATACATATTGTATAGTTCCCTGGTTGATCCTGCCAGTAGTCATATGCTTGTCTCAAAGATTAAGCCATGCATGTCTCAGTACATGCCGTATTAAGGTGAAACCGCGAATGGCTCATTAAATCAGTTATGGTTTCTTAGATCGTACTAAAATTTACTTGGATAACTGTGGTAATTCTAGAGCTAATACATGCAAAACAGAGTTCCGACCAGAGATGGTAGGAACGCTTTTATTAGATCAAAACCAATCGGTGGCGGGTGTTTACACTCGTCCATCGTTTGCTTTGGTGACTCTGAATAACTTTGTGCTGATCGCATGGTCTTATAGCACCGGCGACGCATCTTTCAAATGTCTGCCTTATCAACTGTCGATGGTAGGTTCTGCGCCTACCATGGTTGTAACGGGTAACGGGGAATCAGGGTTCGATTCCGGAGAGGGAGCCTGAGAAACGGCTACCACATCCAAGGAAGGCAGCAGGCGCGCAAATTACCCACTCCCGGCACGGGGAGGTAGTGACGAAAAATAACGATACGGGACTCATCCGAGGCCCCGTAATCGGAATGAGTACACTTTAAATCCTTTAACGAGGATCCATTGGAGGGCAAGTCTGGTGCCAGCAGCCGCGGTAATTCCAGCTCCAATAGCGTATATTAAAGTTGTTGCGGTTAAAAAGCTCGTAGTTGAATCTGTGTGTCACAGTGTCGGTTCATCGCTCGCGGTGTTTAACTGGCATTATGTGGTACGTCCTACCGGTGGGCTTTGCTCTTCACGGGGCGGTCCAACTAATATCCCATCGCGGTGCTCTTCACTGAGTGTCGAGGTGGGCCGGTACGTTTACTTTGAACAAATTAGAGTGCTCAAAGCAGGCTACCTTCGCCTGAATACTGTGTGCATGGAATAATGGAATAGGACCTCGGTTCTATTTTGTTGGTTTTCGGAACCCCGAGGTAATGATTAATAGGGACAGATGGGGGCATTCGTATTGCGACGTTAGAGGTGAAATTCTTGGATCGTCGCAAGACGGACAGAAGCGAAAGCATTTGCCAAAAATGTTTTCATTAATCAAGAACGAAAGTTAGAGGTTCGAAGGCGATCAGATACCGCCCTAGTTCTAACCATAAACGATGCCAGCTAGCGATCCGCCGAAGTTCCTACGATGACTCGGCGGGCAGCTTCCGGGAAACCAAAGCTTTTGGGTTCCGGGGGAAGTATGGTTGCAAAGCTGAAACTTAAAGGAATTGACGGAAGGGCACCACCAGGAGTGGAGCCTGCGGCTTAATTTGACTCAACACGGGAAACCTCACCAGGCCCGGACACCGGAAGGATTGACAGATTGATAGCTCTTTCTTGATTCGGTGGGTGGTGGTGCATGGCCGTTCTTAGTTGGTGGAGCGATTTGTCTGGTTAATTCCGATAACGAACGAGACTCTAGCCTGCTAAATAGACGTAATTATGGTATCTCGAAGGCTCTCGGCTTCTGCCGGTGGGGTTTTTACTACCAACGTACAAACAAATCTTCTTAGAGGGACAGGCGGCTTCTAGCCGCACGAGATTGAGCAATAACAGGTCTGTGATGCCCTTAGATGTTCTGGGCCGCACGCGCGCTACACTGAAGGAATCAGCGTGTGTTCCCTGGCCGAAAGGCCCGGGTAACCCGCTGAACCTCCTTCGTGCTAGGGATTGGGGCTTGCAATTATTCCCCATGAACGAGGAATTCCCAGTAAGCGCGAGTCATAAGCTCGCGTTGATTACGTCCCTGCCCTTTGTACACACCGCCCGTCGCTACTACCGATTGAATGATTTAGTGAGGTCTTCGGACTGGTGCGCGGCAATGTTTCGGCATTGCCGATGATGCCGGGAAGATGACCAAACTTGATTATTTAGAGGAAGTAAAAGTCGTAACAAGGTTTCCGTAGGTGAACCTGCGGAAGGATCATTACAATGTTCCAATATATCTCAAAGAGAGAGGAGAGGAGGAGAGAAAATGAATTCGATTAGTTTGTGGATAAGAATTCATATAAAAAAAAAAGATATTGTTGAGCCCGCCAGATCATTCGTGCGTGATTTACACGGCCAGACGTGTGTACTACACGTATTAGGCCTTTGATCTGCGTTGCGTAGGCCACAACAAATCTTTCAAAGAGAGAGAGATATATGTGTTGTTGGGGTTTGTGATTATGAAGGTGCCCCAACGCACAAAAATATATAAAAATGTACAAAGTTGGGATGTGGTGTGGTGGAGAAGAGTTGGGCCCGACCAGATCATTCGTGCGTGATTTACACGGCAGACGTGTGTACTACACGTATTAGGCCTTTGATCTGCGTTGCGTAGGCCATCTTCCTTCCAAGACACACACGTGTTGGGGTTTGTGTGATTTTATGATAGTGCCTCAACACGGAAAAATAAGCGTACGAGAAGAGTTGGGCCCGACCAGATCATTCGTGCGTGATTTATACACGGCCAGACGCGTATTATATTACACGTATTAGGCCTTTGATCTGCGTTGCGTAGGCCATCTTCTCGATAGAGAGAAAGCCAATGTATTCTTTTTTCTTTCTTTACACACACACACACACAGTTGTAGTAGGACAGGGAGGGATGCGAGCGTGCTAATCACGCTTCCTCAAGTCTTCGCTGTGGTGTAAAAAAAAAAAAGAAAAAAAGGAATCGTTGGGAAAGTCCAAAGGACGAAAATATCGGGCAGTCTGAAGATAACTTAATGCTCGTTTACATTGGTATCAAGAGAGACCGGCTTGTGTAGCTCGTTTCAATGCTGTGTCGTTGTCATTGACACCCTACTCTGTTGCGCGCTAGTGGCAGCATGAGCGTGGGACGTATATATATATGACACCCAGCTAGAGCCGGCCGTGAGTCCGTCCGGTGTAAATAACGACGAAAGGAGAGAGAAACTTTTCGAATCC
>NW_027476138.1:277500-287500 GCF_051020955.1 Megalopta genalis
GACGTATAAGGCTCTTGTTACACAGAAGATCGGTGTATGCCGCGAGCGTGGAACTGCCGTTGAGTCTCAACCTTCAACCTCCAGTGTCACTCAACATCACGACACAAGTCATCGACAGGCGGATTCGCCTACTCCTGTTCAGGAGCACTCTGCGTCGGCACAGCAACATCAGTGCCAATATATTGACGCTATCCGTAAGCTGATTGATCCGGCCGAAAGGGTGAAATCCCATGAAGCGGAGGAACTCGTAAGTCTTGCGAGAACGGTTCTTAATCGAGAACCAATAACACCGAGTGCTTGTTGTCGATGGCTTCAACGAGTCTTTCCGACGCCTTCTGCGAAAGTAAAGGAGCGGAGAACACCACTGCTCCGGCCACCTAAAGCTGCGCCTGCCGGGCCCGTGCCGAGGTGGAGACTGAGGAGAAGGGAGTATGCGGCCATGCAGGAACTCTGGAAGAAGGACATGTCTCGCGCGGCCAAGCTTGTACTGGATGGCCCGGTGCAGGCTCAAACACCAACCGTTGGCGAGATGGTGGAGTACTGGACACCTATGCTCACCAGTCCTTCTGTCCCCATTGAACACCTTCATCCGGTTCAGGAAAGGGATGACCTGCATTGGATCGCTGAGCCGGTTCGTGGCCATGAGATCCAGGCCAATGAGATCCCGCTCTCCTCGGCATCGGGTCTCGATAACATCTCGAGCAGGCAATGGAGGAGTGTGCCAGTAGTTCTAAGAACCTTATTTTATAATGTCATCCTTGCGGTAGGGGCATTTCCATCTGAGCTCCTCATCAGCAGGACGGTATTTATCCCTAAGAAGGACGGAAGCTCAACACCATCCGAGTTCCGTCCTATAAGTGTGGCTTCAGTCGTCGTTCGTCAGCTGCATAAAATCTTGGCGGTGAGATTGGCAAAAGCCGGTCTCATCGATGAGCGGCAACGAGGAGTACACGATGGCTGTGCTGAGAACGTTCTTGTACTATCAACTGCCCTTCGTGACGCACGGAGCTGCTTAAAGCAGCTTCACGTTGTGTCCTTAGATGTGGCCAAGGCGTTTGACAGCGTTAGTCACCATGCCATAACATCGGCACTAAGGGGATTGGGACTCCCGGAGCTCTTTGTGAGGTACATAACAGCGACGTACCATAATAGCCGAACCGTGCTTCAGGTCCGTGGAGAGACATCGGATCCGATCCGGGTAGCGAGGGGTGTGCGGCAGGGCGATCCCTTGTCGTCCCTGCTATTCTCGATCGTCATGGACCGGGTGATAGGGGTGTTACCCGAGGAGGTCGGCTATGTTATCAGGGAGCAAAGGGTCAATATACTGGCGTATGCGGATGACCTGATCTTGTTCGCGTCCTCCGTTTCGGGAATGCAGGGAATGCTTCGAACGGCTGAGGAAGAGGCACGAAAGTACGGGTTGGAATTCAACTCCGATAAATGTCTGGCTATGTCCATCCAGATCGCTGGTAAAGAAAAGAAGTACAAGATACTCTCCACCAGCAAATTTGAGGTCAACGGTCGGTCTATAAAACAACTGGGACCTACCGAGGGCTTCCGATATCTGGGCATTAAGATCTCGCCAATGGGTATTGAAAAACCTGGGGGCAAGCTAGACAGAGAGTTGGCCAATATCACCAAGGCGCCACTCAAGCCTCAACAGCGCCTCAAGATCTTGCGCTGTTTCCTCATTCCGCGTTTTTATCACCAGCTGGTTTTGACAAGATGCCCACTTAAAATCTTGAAGGCATTAGATAAACAGACGCGGCTGGCCGTTCGAAGGTGGTTGCGTCTGCCCAAAGATGTACCACTTGGGTATTTCCACGCCAGTTGCAAGGAGGGTGGACTTGGCATCCCCGCGTTTCGAACATCGATACCGGGTATGATGCACGCCAGGTTAACATCAATGGCGAGGTCCTCCTGTGCGGCTGCAAGAGATGCCTCCCAACATCCGGCAGTTGTGGCAGCGGTTCGACGGGCGGAGAGTGCTCTGACTATCCAAGGTCGGGCGCTCTTCCGACCTGAGGATCGTGCCAAATACTGGGCATCTTTACTCCATCAGTCTAACGATGGAGGAGAATTGCGTGAGGCTGCTAAAGTCATCGATAGCAGCTCTTGGGTTGACGCCTGTTCTGCGGGGATCCCCGGTAGGGATTACGTGCAATATCACCATGTACGTATTAACGCCCTGCCCACCAGAGTAAGAACATCAAGAGGCCGTCGTGGGAATGGGGCTCCTGTGTTGTGTCGTGCTGGGTGCGCCGTAACGGAGACGGCGGCACACATAGTGCAGGGATGTCACCGGACTCATGGGGGTCGAATACTCAGACACGATGCCATATGCCGAATCGTAGCGTTTGGTCTGAGGCAAAGTGGGTGGAAGGTTAGGGAGAACCCGCATTATGTCCTGCAGTCGGGCCTGCAGAAGCCTGATTTGGTGGCCTTTAAGGATGGAGCTGTCAGGGTCATCGACAGCCAGGTCGTTAGCGGTGCGACATCGCTTAATGATGCACATGCGAGGAAAGTCGCTAAATACGACACCCCGCTGTTAAGGCATCGCGTCGCCCAGGAATTTGGGGTTTTGGCGGAAGCTGTTGGAGTGACGTCGGTCACCATCTCCTGGCGCGGCGTGTGGGCATCGCTCTCGGCTGAATCGATCTCCGCACTAGGACTCAAAGGGCTCTTAAGATCAATAACTACGAGGGCCCTTCAGGGATCGCACACGAACTGGACAAGATGGAATAAGATGACAAACAACATCTGTCATCCGGGTAATAGGGAGGGCGTTGGGTGATCGCCCGATTCACGGCCACTGTAATGGGCAACCTGGGCCCCAACATCGCAAATTCGGCACCAGGAAATAAAGCCGTCCTCCGCCATAACATCTAGGCGTGAGAAGAGAGAGGTTTTTAGTGGGTATAAGGAATCCCACACTACCACGTCGAAGAATTCCGTGGTGTCTATAAAAGATTTTCCTCTCTATAAAAAAAAAAAAAAAAAAAAAAAAAAAAATAGCCAAATGCCTCGTCATCTAATTAGTGACGCGCATGAATGGATTAACGAGATTCCCATCTGTCCCTATCTATGGGCGGTGGCGGTCTGTGGCCACCCAGGGCGGGAGATAACCCCCGAACTAGCCCTCGCGTAGGAGGGTTGATCGGCCGAGTCGATGGGTGTATCGGCGATGAAGGCATTAGAGACCGTCAGTGCGTCGTACACGTAGTACTTCGCATAATGGCGAGGCCCTGATTTAGCATACGGGCTGTGGCGTGTTCTTTGTACAGCACTGTATGTGCTGTATGACTTCCGACTGGGGAACTGTTGTCACTCGTGGCATCAGTTCCCCAGTTTACGTTAAACGGTTTTTCAGACCGTTTTTCGTGGGCGGAACACGCCACTAGACAACACTCCGCTGGGCTCAGGAATACATGGGATGCAATCAATCCCCTGGGCAACCCAGGCCGCAAGGGGCAAACGTGCCCTAGCCACACTTGAGCCTCCACGAAAAAGGTACCGCTGGATAGCTCGTGTTCTTAAATACGCAGCGAACTGAACGAAGTGTGGTGGAGAGGAAGAGGCAGCCTCTCCGACTGCTGTCTCCCACGTGTTTGCCGTGCGTGGCGACCCTTGTCGTCGGAAAAGAGGATCCTGGGATCTGAGGGGGCCCTCTCCTGCGGGTGAGACGTCCCCAACACGTACCTTTGGCCTCTGCTTCGGCTAGATGGGCGGCTGGACGAGAAAAGCAGCCCTGGTCCAGTCAATCGGCTTGGAACGACCACACGCTTCGGGCAAGTGGGTTCTGCTGGGCGAGGACGCGGGCTGGGTAAGGAAACCGACCCAGCCAGCAGACTATATTCGGTGCGTAGCCCTAACTCAGCCTTTGGCGGGTTCCAAATTGTGTGGGTCGGTGGTGGCCGGGGAGCGCACTGGATGAAAGACCAAGACACATTATGGGTCTTAATAAAATTAATGAACAAAAAACTAAGCGTCCAAAGACGACGGGTCCAGCTCCTACTCGGAGTGAAGCCGTCGCCGCAGATGCGGGAACTGCAAATGCAGCTGTCAGTCCCCCCGCGTCTGTGAGAAAGACAAGATCCGGGAAGGTGATTAATATCGCCAATCCTCGTGTGATCTTGCAAAGATGTGTGACTCCCACGCGAGCGGTCTCGGTGAAAACCGAGCCCACGGTAGAAGGTACGCCGGACACCGGTAACGTGGAAGTAATCGAACGAGTCGGAGACACGTCACTCGTGAAGGTGCAGTCGGCACCCGAGCGTGTCGAGGACCCTACTGGTGACGGTTGGCAAACCGTCACCAAAAAGTCAAAGCGAGCCAAGCCGGGCGCACCCACCGGCAAGGCCGCAGTAAACCGGGCCAGGAGACCGAAGGGGACGTTCTCCGGGCAGAAGGTACGGCCTCTCGATCTCGTAAGAGACGAAGCCTTTAGGCGAGTGTCCGAAATACGGACCTTTTGCTTTCGACCTGAGTCGAAAGTCAATAAGGAGTCCGGGTCAAAGATACTCGCCGAGGTTGAGGCACTCAACGAGCTGGTCCAGGAGCTTATTCAACGGAATAGCTTCGTCGAAGGGCAGCTCGCCGCGGTCAGGGCGGACCTAAAAGCGCGTCCTGCCGTAATGAGTGCGATGCGACCTGGGCCGTCCAAGGGAACTCTCCCGAAGACGGCCTGCAACGCCGCGCAGTCGACTTACGCCCATGTGAACAAAGTCGACTGCAAAGGAGCTTCTCCGGAAGCGGGGAGACGGCCACAATCGCAGCATGTGGTAAAAATCTTCCCGCCGAAGGAAAAAGGACAGAGCAGCGAAGTTACGAAGGTTACTGTTCTGTCGCTCGTTAAACCAGCGAAGGAGGCGATCCGAATTAAGTCGGTCCGACGCATCCACTCCGGTGGCATCGTCGTCGAGACCGACCGAAAGGAGGACCTGCAAGCCTTCGTTGGCAATAAGAAGCTCCGGAGCGCGGGTCTGTCCGTCTCCTTACCTACCAAGCGGGACCCCGAGGTTTTAGTTTACGACGTCCCGCGTCGGATGGGTAAGGACGAAATTGCCTCCAGTATTTGGAGGCAAAATCTCTGCGATGCGAACCAGAAGGATGTGCCTTCGGGAATTCGGGTCAGCCGCATGGCTGGCAAGACCCCGGAGACAGCCAACTGGGTCGTTGCCGTCAGTCCGCAGAATCTTCAGCGGCTGAAGCAGAGGGGTAGCCGAGTTTACCTTGGATGGAACTCCTGTCGTGTACGGGATTTCGTCCAGGTGCTTCGGTGCTACCGTTGCCAACGCTTCGGGCATACCTCGAAGCGTTGTAAATTCAAGGAGGACGTGTGCGGTCACTGCTCCCAAAAGGGGCATACCTTCACGCTCTGTAGCAAGAAGAGTGAACCTCCGGTCTGCTCTAATTGCAAGGACAGAGGGTGGGCTAGTGCACACAAGTCGCGGGACCCAGCTTGCGCTTCCTATCAGGCGGCGCTAGCTTTGGAGTCGTCCCGTGTCCGACTTGAGTGACGGGCAGACGTGGACTTGTCCACTCCGCCATTCGAACGGCATGCTGGGCGGACCCCTCGGGGTTCGCCCCCTCGGGCCAGGCTGAAGCCCCTCTTGCGGAGATAAATTGACTTTAACACTACTCCGTCAAGAGTGCCTGGATTGGGTTGGACTCGAGGTGGCAGCGGGAGTAGCACGTTGTCTTCCCCTGTCACGATAACGAACGAGGGTAGAGCCAGACCATCGGCACGCGTCGAGAGAGCGGCTAGTATAGTCCACATAGGACCCAGGCATAGCCCATCTTTAGACTCACAACGACGACACTAACTGTCCCTATCTATGAGAGCGGCTAGTATAGTCCACATAGGACCCAGGCATAGCCCATCTTTAGACTCACAACGACGACACTAACTGTCCCTATCTATGGCGGTGGCGGTCTGTGGCCACCCAGGGCGGGAGATAACCCCCGAACTAGCCCTCGCGTAGGAGGGTTGATCGGCCGAGTCGATGGGTGTATCGGCGATGAAGGCATTAGAGACCGTCAGTGCGTCGTACATGTAGTACTTCGCATAATGGCGAGGCCCTGATTTAGCATACGGGCTGTGGCGTGTTCTTTGTACAGCACTGTATGTGCTGTATGACTTCCGACTGGGGAACTGTTGTCACTCGTGGCATCAGTTCCCCAGTTTACGTTAAACGGTTTTTCAGACCGTTTTTCGTGGGCGGAACACGCCACTAGACAACACTCCGCTGGGCTCAGGAATACATGGGATGCAATCAATCCCCTGGGCAACCCAGGCCGCAAGGGGCAAACGTGCCCTAGCCACACTTGAGCCTCCACGAAAAAGGTACCGCTGGATAGCTCGTGTTCTTAAATACGCAGCGAACTGAACGAAGTGTGGTGGAGAGGAAGAGGCAGCCTCTCCGACTGCTGTCTCCCACGTGTTTGCCGTGCGTGGCGACCCTTGTCGTCGGAAAAGAGGATCCTGGGATCTGAGGGGGCCCTCTCCTGCGGGTGAGACGTCCCCAACACGTACCTTTGGCCTCTGCTTCGGCTAGATGGGCGGCTGGACGAGAAAAGCAGCCCTGGTCCAGTCAATCGGCTTGGAACGACCACACGCTTCGGGCAAGTGGGTTCTGCTGGGCGAGGACGCGGGCTGGGTAAGGAAACCGACCCAGCCAGCAGACTATATTCGGTGCGTAGCCCTAACTCAGCCTTTGGCGGGTTCCAAATTGTGTGGGTCGGTGGTGGCCGGGGAGCGCACTGGATGAAAGACCAAGACACATTATGGGTCTTAATAAAATTAATGAACAAAAAACTAAGCGTCCAAAGACGACGGGTCCAGCTCCTACTCGGAGTGAAGCCGTCGCCGCAGACGCGGGAACTGCAAATGCAGCTGTCAGTCCCCCCGCGTCTGTGAGAAAGACAAGATCCGGGAAGGTGATTAATATCGCCAATCCTCGTGTGATCTTGCAAAGATGTGTGACTCCCACGCGAGCGGTCTCGGTGAAAACCGAGCCCACGGTAGAAGGTACGCCGGACACCGGTAACGTGGAAGTAATCGAACGAGTCGGAGACACGTCACTCGTGAAGGTGCAGTCGGCACCCGAGCGTGTCGAGGACCCTACTGGTGACGGTTGGCAAACCGTCACCAAAAAGTCAAAGCGAGCCAAGCCGGGCGCACCCACCGGCAAGGCCGCAGTAAACCGGGCCAGGAGACCGAAGGGGACGTTCTCCGGGCAGAAGGTACGGCCTCTCGATCTCGTAAGAGACGAAGCCTTTAGGCGAGTGTCCGAAATACGGACCTTTTGCTTTCGACCTGAGTCGAAAGTCAATAAGGAGTCCGGGTCAAAGATACTCGCCGAGGTTGAGGCACTCAACGAGCTGGTCCAGGAGCTTATTCAACGGAATAGCTTCGTCGAAGGGCAGCTCGCCGCGGTCAGGGCGGACCTAAAAGCGCGTCCTGCCGTAATGAGTGCGATGCGACCTGGGCCGTCCAAGGGAACTCTCCCGAAGACGGCCTGCAACGCCGCGCAGTCGACTTACGCCCATGTGAACAAAGTCGACTGCAAAGGAGCTTCTCCGGAAGCGGGGAGACGGCCACAATCGCAGCATGTGGTAAAAATCTTCCCGCCGAAGGAAAAAGGACAGAGCAGCGAAGTTACGAAGGTTACTGTTCTGTCGCTCGTTAAACCAGCGAAGGAGGCGATCCGAATTAAGTCGGTCCGACGCATCCACTCCGGTGGCATCGTCGTCGAGACCGACCGAAAGGAGGACCTGCAAGCCTTCGTTGGCAATAAGAAGCTCCGGAGCGCGGGTCTGTCCGTCTCCTTACCTACCAAGCGGGACCCCGAGGTTTTAGTTTACGACGTCCCGCGTCGGATGGGTAAGGACGAAATTGCCTCCAGTATTTGGAGGCAAAATCTCTGCGATGCGAACCAGAAGGATGTGCCTTCGGGAATTCGGGTCAGCCGCATGGCTGGCAAGACCCCGGAGACAGCCAACTGGGTCGTTGCCGTCAGTCCGCAGAATCTTCAGCGACTGAAGCAGAGGGGTAGCCGAGTATACCTTGGATGGAACTCCTGTCGTGTACGGGATTTCGTCCAGGTGCTTCGGTGCTACCGTTGTCAACGCTTCGGGCATACCTCGAAGCGTTGTAAATTCAAGGAGGACGTGTGCGGTCACTGCTCCCAAAAGGGGCATACCTTCACGCTCTGTAGCAAGAAGAGTGAACCTCCGGTCTGCTCTAATTGCAAGGACAGAGGGTGGGCTAGTGCACACAAGTCGCGGGACCCAGCTTGCGCTTCCTATCAGGCGGCGCTAGCTTTGGAGTCGTCCCGTGTCCGACTTGAGTGACGGGCAGACGTGGAATTGTCCACTCCGCCATTCGAACGGCATGCTGGGCGGACCCCTCGGGGTTCGCCCCCTCGGGCCAGGCTGAAGCCCCTCTTGCGGAGATAAATTGACTTTAACACTACTCCGTCAAGAGTGCCTGGATTGGGTTGGACTCGAGGTGGCAGCGGGAGTAGCACGTTGTCTTCCCCTGTCACGATAACGAACGAGGGTAGAGCCAGACCATCGGCACGCGTCGAGAGAGCGGCTAGTATAGTCCACATAGGACCCAGGCATAGCCCATCTTTAGACTCACAACGACGACACTAACTGTCCCTATCTATCTCCACACAGCGTGGCCACGGGTCGGTGTCTTTGACCGAATGGCCCATATGTGGCAAGCCCTACGGGGTTGGTTACCCGTATGCACTTTGTATGTATACTCGTACTCACTGAGCAATCGACTCTTCTGTCCGAGCGATGGAAAAATTTTTTAAAATGCATCTGTAAGATTTGGAAGCAAATCGTACCAATTGAAAACTGTGGCTAAAATGAAATAGCCCAGTGGAGAGAGAAAACTATCAAAAAACTGATTTTTTAAATCAAGAGGTGTCAGAAATCGAAATGCCTAGCGCGAGCGGAAGAACACGCTTTCTCGCCAGTCCAGCATGTGTCCTGTCTGTTCTTCCTCGGCTTGCCGATTTTGCCCAGATCAGAGGTTTCGTGCTTCCGGCGGTCAGAAGATCAGCGTGAGCGTACGCGCTTCCACGACTATGGCATCACCCATGTCCTATTACTAGGACTATAACTATGACTATGGCTATTCAAACGGACACGACAACGGAACGAACGGGAAAGGACGAAGGCGGGCAGTTAACTTTAATTACAATAATGCCTAAAAGACAATATAAAGCTAGAGCCTCGGACACAGGGACTCCCGTCCCTGGGGTCCCTGTGGCGGAATTAACCGCTATGGACAGGAGGGACATTGGCAACGACCTAGGCAATATAAAAGGACTAGACTCTTCTAAACAATTGGACGGAATCGGTCTTCGCGCCGTCCGCGTCCACCTCGTAAGGTGCGACGCTACGAATTTAGGGAAAAATAGGAAAAACAACCCCCGCGTCCCCCCAACCCCAACGCGAAACCGCGACCCCGCGACCGCGAATGTAGCCACGGGAACCAGGATACTACAGCTGAACATGCGACATTCGGCTGTAGTAACGGGCGAAGTTAGGGAGTTAATAGCGCAAAAGCGACTGGACGTCCTGCTCTTGCAGGAGCCACACGCCAGTAAGCAAGGCGCAGGTTATAGGGTAAGCGGATTAGGGACCGAAGTGAGGGTGGCGGCGGTGAAAACCCACTCCCCGTGGGCCGCTGTCGCCATCCCCAACCCTCACTTTGAGGTCACGTTCATCTCTCAACTCAGTAACCCGCACTGCGCATGCGCGGAAGTGCTGACCCCCGGCTTCTCCTTCTACGCGGTATCTCACTATTTTCAATACCAAGACGAGATAGAGAAGCACCTCAAGCACTTGGAAACGGTTCTCCTGGCATTGAGGGGGAAGAGAGTTATAATTTCTGTCGACGCGAACGCGCAATCCTCGCTCTGGAGCCCAAATAGCACAGACGAGAAGGGAGCGCAGTTAGAAAGATTAGTTTCCGCGT
>NW_027476138.1:292500-322500 GCF_051020955.1 Megalopta genalis
TGCATTCGGCGAAAATTAACCTTCCTATTGGTCAGTCGCGTTTCCGTGCCCAACCGAGCACAGGCCGGAATGCCGCTGATGTTGGCTCTATTTTCCAAAGCAACACGCCGCTGGCACTTTGTGTTTTTCGAGGTTACGGAAAGCAATACGCCGCTGGTACGAAACAATACGCCGCTGGAAAAAAAAGCAATACGCCGCTGGTACGAACCAATACGCCGCTGGAAAAAAAGCAATACGCCGCTGGAAAAAAAGCAATACGCCGCTGGTACGAACCAATACGCCGCTGGAAAAAAAAGCAATACGCCGCTGGTACGAAGCAATACGCCGCTGGTAAAAAAGCAATACGCCGCTGGTACGAAGCAATACGCCGCTGGTACTTTGTAATAAGAATTACATTACAAGATAGAAAGCACTACGCCGCTGGACATAAAATCTCCATTATCCGAACGAAAGTAACACGCCGCTGGTACTTTATTTTATTATAATAATTTAATTATAAGACAGAAACCGCTGGTACTTGGTTGTAAAATCTCCATTATCCGAACGAAAGCAATACGCCGTTGGTACTTGGTTATAAAATTTTCATTACAAGACAGAAAGCAATATGCCGCTGGTTATATTAATGTAATCTTATGGAAAGCATTACGCCGCTGGAACTTTGACCATTGCAATAATCGATCGGAAGCTATACACAGCAAGGAATACGAATATTATACCAAGAGATCGAAAACAATACGCTGTTCGGACGTTTTGACTAGCTGTCGCACAGTGCAGACGCGTCGACCCGTCGCTCCGCATTTCGAGCGCAATTTCAGTGGTTTTTCAGTTCAGAAAATTACAGAGAGTGTTTGGTTGTGTTGCAGGAGTCAAACTGAATGATTTGATGCATAAAGTTTAATTAAACTCCCATTAGTTTGCCGGGAAACATCGATTCTTCCGATCTAGAAAGAGACAGAGATAGACGATCCGCGTTATGTTAAATATTTCAAGGTTCCCGATTCCACAAAATTATAAAAAGTATACGGCTGTGTAGCAGGGATCAAAACGAGTAATTTCGTGTATAAAGTTTAATTAATATCCCATTAGTTTGCCGGGAAACATCGATTATTCCGATCTAGAAAGAGACAGAGACAGTCGATCCGCGTTATGTTAAATATTTCAAGGTTACCGATTCCACAAAATTATAAAAAGTATACGGCTGTGTAGCGGGGATCAAAACGAGTAATTTCGTGTATAAAGTTTAATTAATCTCCCAATAGTTTGCCGGGAAACATCGATTATTCCGATCTAGAAAGAGACAGAGACAGTCGATCCGCGTTATGTTAAATATTTCAAGGTTCCCGATTCCACAAAATTATAAAAAGTATACGGCTGTGTAGCGGGGATCAAAACGAGTAATTTCGTGTATAAAGTTTAATTAATCTCCCAATAGTTTGCCGGGAAACATCGATTATTCCGATCTAGAAAGAGACAGAGACAGTCGATCCGCGTTATGTTAAATATTTCAAGGTTCCCGATTCCACAAAATTATAAAAAGTATACGGCTGTGTAGCGGGGATCAAAACGAGTAATTTCATGTATAAAGTTTAATTAAACTCCCAATAGTTTGCCGGGAAACATCGATTATTCCGATCTAGAAAGAGACAGAGACAGTCGATCCGCGTTATGTTAAATATTTCAAGGTTACCGATTCCACAAAATTATAAAAAGTATACGGCTGTGTAGCGGGGATCAAAACGAGTAATTTCGTGTATAAAGTTTAATTAATCTCCCAATAGTTTGCCGGGAAACATCGATTATTCCGATCTAGAAAGAGACAGAGACAGTCGATCCGCGTTATGTTAAATATTTCAAGGTTCCCGATTCCACAAAATTATAAAAAGTATACGGCTGTGTAGCGGGGATCAAAACGAGTAATTTCGTGTATAAAGTTTAATTAATCTCCCAATAGTTTGCCGGGAAACATCGATTATTCCGATCTAGAAAGAGACAGAGACAGTCGATCCGCGTTATGTTAAATATTTCAAGGTTCCCGATTCCACAAAATTATAAAAAGTATACGGCTGTGTAGCGGGGATCAAAACGAGTAATTTCATGTATAAAGTTTAATTAAACTCCCAATAGTTTGCCGGGAAACATCGATTATTCCGATCTAGAAAGAGACAGAGACAGTCGATCCGCGTTATGTTAAATATTTCAAGGTTACCGATTCCACAAAATTATAAAAAGTATACGGCTGTGTAGCGGGGATCAAAACGAGTAATTTCGTGTATAAAGTTTAATTAAACTCCCAATAGTTTGCCGGGAAACATCGATTATTCCGATCTAGAAAGAGACAGAGACAGTCGATCCGCGTTATGTTAAATATTTCAAGGTTCCCGATTCCACAAAATTATAAAAAGTATACGGCTGTGTAGCGGGGATCAAAACGAGTAATTTCGTGTATAAAGTTTAATTAATCTCCCAATAGTTTGCCGGGAAACATCGATTATTCCGATCTAGAAAGAGACAGAGACAGTCGATCCGCGTTATGTTAAATATTTCAAGGTTCCCGATTCCACAAAATTATAAAAAGTATACGGCTGTGTAGCGGGGATCAAAACGAGTAATTTCATGTATAAAGTTTAATTAAACTCCCAATAGTTTGCCGGGAAACATCGATTATTCCGATCTAGAAAGAGACAGAGACAGTCGATCCGCGTTATGTTAAATATTTCAAGGTTCCCGATTCCACAAAATTATAAAAAGTATACGGCTGTGTAGCGGGGATCAAAACGAGTAATTTCGTGTATAAAGTTTAATTAATATCCCATTACATTGCCGGGAAACATCAATACTTCGATCGCGCGAGAGAGACAGAGAAACGAACAGTCTTTTTTTCGATTTACGGCTAAAATAAATTTTTCTCATTTTATTCAATAACATAATCTTGCTTAGATAACTTTTTTACATAGGGATTAAGCATTTAGAACGATATAATGTTTAAAATAAGGGCACTTTACTCTTGACATTTTACGGTTTTTTCAATTTTCTGAAAAATCCTACCATTAGATTTTTTTAAAAATACGATATTCTTGCTTAACTAACGTTTCTACATAGGGATTAAGCATTTAGAACGAAATCTAATGTCAGAAAATGGCACTTTACTCTTGACATTTTTCGGTTTTTTCAATTTTCTGGAAAATCCTATCATTAGATTTTTTTAAAAATACGATGTTCTTGCTTAACTAACGTTTTTACATAGGGATTAAGCATTTAGAACGATATAATGTTTAAAATAAGGGCACTTTACTCTTGACATTTTACGGTTTTTTCAATTTTCTGAAAAATCCTACCATTAGATTTTTTTAAAAATACGATATTCTTGCTTAACTAACGTTTCTACATAGGGATTAAGCATTTAGAACGAAATCTAATGTCAGAAAATGGCACTTTACTCTTGACATTTTTCGGTTTTTTCAATTTTCTGGAAAATCCTATCATTAGATTTTTTTAAAAATACGATATTCTTGCTTAACTAACGTTTTTACATAGGGATTAAGCATTTAGAACGAAATCTAATGTAGGAAAATGGTACTTTACTCTTGACCGGTACGTTGGGACTTTGAAAATATTCGGGCGTTCCAATCGCTCGTCTGTTGCATCATGGCGCGTCTCGGCGCAATCGACCGATTCGCTCGACCCATTATTTTCGATTTACGGCTAAAATAAATTTTTCTCATTTTATTCAATAACATATTCTTGCTTAGATAACTTTTTTACATAGGGATTAAGCATTTAGAACGATATAATGTTTAAAATAAGGGCACTTTACTCTTGACATTTTACGGTTTTTTCAATTTTCTGAAAAATCCTATCATTAGATTTTTTTAAAAATACGATAATCTTGCATAACTAACGTTTCTACATAGGGATTAAGCATTTAGAACGAAATCTAATGTAGGAAAATGGTACTTTACTCTTGACCGGTACGTTGGGACTTTGAAAATATTCGGGCGTTCCAATCGCTCGTCTGTTGCATCATAGCGCGTCTCGGCGCAATCGACCGATTCGCTCGACCCATTATTTTCGATTTACGGCTAAAATAAATTTTTCTCATTTTATTCAATAACATATTCTTGCTTAGATAACTTTTTTACATAGGGATTAAGCATTTAGAACGATATAATGTTTAAAATAAGGGCACTTTACTCTTGACATTTTACGGTTTTTTCAATTTTCTGAAAAATCCTACCATTAGATTTTTTTAAAAATACGATATTCTTGCTTAACTAACGTTTCTACATAGGGATTAAGCATTTAGAACGAAATCTAATGTCAGAAAATGGCACTTTACTCTTGACATTTTTCGGTTTTTTCAATTTTCTGGAAAATCCTATCATTAGATTTTTTTAAAAATACGATATTCTTGCTTAACTAACGTTTTTACATAGGGATTAAGCATTTAGAACGAAATCTAATGTAGGAAAATGGTACTTTACTCTTGACCGGTACGTTGGGACTTTGAAAATATTCGGGCGTTCCAATCGCTCGTCTGTTGCATCATGGCGCGTCTCGGCGCAATCGACCGATTCGCTCGACCCATTATTTTCGATTTACGGCTAAAATAAATTTTTCTCATTTTATTCAATAACATATTCTTGCTTAGATAACTTTTTTACATAGGGATTAAGCATTTAGAACGATATAATGTTTAAAATAAGGGCACTTTACTCTTGACATTTTACGGTTTTTTCAATTTTCTGAAAAATCCTATCATTAGATTTTTTTAAAAATACGATATTCATGCTTAACTAACGTTTCTACATAGGGATTAAGCATTTAGAACGAAATCTAATGTCAGAAAATGGCACTTTACTCTTGACATTTTTCGGTTTTTTCAATTTTCTGGAAAATCCTATCATTAGATTTTTTTTAAAATACGATATTCTTGCTTAACTAACGTTTTTACATAGGGATTAAGCATTTAGAACGAAATCTAATGTAGGAAAATGGTACTTTACTCTTGACCGGTACGTTGGGACTTTGAAAATATTCGGGCGTTCCAATCGCTCGTCTGTTGCATCATAGCGCGTCTCGGCGCAATCGACCGATTCGCTCGACCCATTATTTTCGATTTACGGCTAAAATAAATTTTTCTCGTTTTATTCAATAACATATTCTTGCTTAGATAACTTTTTTACATAGGGATTAAGCATTTAGAACGATATAATGTTTAAAATAAGGGCACTTTACTCTTGACATTTTACGGTTTTTTCAATTTTCTGAAAAATCCTATCATTAGATTTTTTTAAAAATACGATAATCTTGCATAACTAACGTTTCTACATAGGGATTAAGCATTTAGAACGAAATCTAATGTAGGAAAATGGTACTTTACTCTTGACCGGTACGTTGGGACTTTGAAAATATTCGGGCGTTCCAATCGCTCGTCTGTTGCATCATAGCGCGTCTCGGCGCAATCGACCGATTCGCTCGACCCATTATTTTCGATTTACGGCTAAAATAAATTTTTCTCATTTTATTCAATAACATATTCTTGCTTAGATAACTTTTTTACATAGGGATTAAGCATTTAGAACGATATAATGTTTAAAATAAGGGCACTTTACTCTTGACATTTTACGGTTTTTTCAATTTTCTGAAAAATCCTACCATTAGATTTTTTTAAAAATACGATATTCTTGCTTAACTAACGTTTCTACATAGGGATTAAGCATTTAGAACGAAATCTAATGTCAGAAAATGGCACTTTACTCTTGACATTTTTCGGTTTTTTCAATTTTCTGGAAAATCCTATCATTAGATTTTTTTAAAAATACGATATTCTTGCTTAACTAACGTTTTTACATAGGGATTAAGCATTTAGAACGAAATCTAATGTAGGAAAATGGTACTTTACTCTTGACCGGTACGTTGGGACTTTGAAAATATTCGGGCGTTCCAATCGCTCGTCTGTTGCATCATCGCGCGTCTCGGCGCAATCGACCGATTCGCTCGACCCATTATTTTCGATTTACGGCTAAAATAAATTTTTCTCATTTTATTCAATAACATATTCTTGCTTAGATAACTTTTTTACATAGGGATTAAGCATTTAGAACGATATAATGTTTAAAATAAGGGCACTTTACTCTTGACATTTTACGGTTTTTTCAATTTTCTGAAAAATCCTATCATTAGATTTTTTTAAAAATACGATATTCTTGCTTAACTAACGTTTCTACATAGGGATTAAGCATTTAGAACGAAATCTAATGTCAGAAAATGGCACTTTACTCTTGACATTTTTCGGTTTTTTCAATTTTCTGGAAAATCCTATCATTAGATTTTTTTAAAAATACGATATTCTTGCTTAACTAACGTTTTTACATAGGGATTAAGCATTTAGAACGAAATCTAATGTAGGAAAATGGTACTTTACTCTTGACCGGTACGTTGGGACTTTGAAAATATTCGGGCGTTCCAATCGCTCGTCTGTTGCATCATAGCGCGTCTCGGCGCAATCGACCGATTCGCTCGACCCATTATTTTCGATTTACGGCTAAAATAAATTTTTCTCGTTTTATTCAATAACATATTCTTGCTTAGATAACTTTTTTACATAGGGATTAAGCATTTAGAACGATATAATGTTTAAAATAAGGGCACTTTACTCTTGACATTTTACGGTTTTTTCAATTTTCTGAAAAATCCTATCATTAGATTTTTTTAAAAATACGATAATCTTGCATAACTAACGTTTCTACATAGGGATTAAGCATTTAGAACGAAATCTAATGTAGGAAAATGGTACTTTACTCTTGACCGGTACGTTGGGACTTTGAAAATATTCGGGCGTTCCAATCGCTCGTCTGTTGCATCATAGCGCGTCTCGGCGCAATCGACCGATTCGCTCGACCCATTATTTTCGATTTACGGCTAAAATAAATTTTTCTCATTTTATTCAATAACATATTCTTGCTTAGATAACTTTTTTACATAGGGATTAAGCATTTAGAACGATATAATGTTTAAAATAAGGGCACTTTACTCTTGACATTTTACGGTTTTTTCAATTTTCTGAAAAATCCTACCATTAGATTTTTTTAAAAATACGATATTCTTGCTTAACTAACGTTTCTACATAGGGATTAAGCATTTAGAACGAAATCTAATGTCAGAAAATGGCACTTTACTCTTGACATTTTTCGGTTTTTTCAATTTTCTGGAAAATCCTATCATTAGATTTTTTTAAAAATACGATATTCTTGCTTAACTAACGTTTTTACATAGGGATTAAGCATTTAGAACGAAATCTAATGTAGGAAAATGGTACTTTACTCTTGACCGGTACGTTGGGACTTTGAAAATATTCGGGCGTTCCAATCGCTCGTCTGTTGCATCATGGCGCGTCTCGGCGCAATCGACCGATTCGCTCGACCCATTATTTTCGATTTACGGCTAAAATAAATTTTTCTCATTTTATTCAATAACATATTCTTGCTTAGATAACTTTTTTACATAGGGATTAAGCATTTAGAACGATATAATGTTTAAAATAAGGGCACTTTACTCTTGACATTTTACGGTTTTTTCAATTTTCTGAAAAATCCTATCATTAGATTTTTTTAAAAATACGATATTCATGCTTAACTAACGTTTCTACATAGGGATTAAGCATTTAGAACGAAATCTAATGTCAGAAAATGGCACTTTACTCTTGACATTTTTCGGTTTTTTCAATTTTCTGGAAAATCCTATCATTAGATTTTTTTTAAAATACGATATTCTTGCTTAACTAACGTTTTTACATAGGGATTAAGCATTTAGAACGAAATCTAATGTAGGAAAATGGTACTTTACTCTTGACCGGTACGTTGGGACTTTGAAAATATTCGGGCGTTCCAATCGCTCGTCTGTTGCATCATGGCGCGTCTCGGCGCAATCGACCGATTCGCTCGACCCATTATTTTCGATTTACGGCTAAAATAAATTTTTCTCATTTTATTCAATAACATATTCTTGCTTAGATAACTTTTTTACATAGGGATTAAGCATTTAGAACGATATAATGTTTAAAATAAGGGCACTTTACTCTTGACATTTTACGGTTTTTTCAATTTTCTGAAAAATCCTACCATTAGATTTTTTTAAAAATACGATATTCTTGCTTAACTAACGTTTCTACATAGGGATTAAGCATTTAGAACGAAATCTAATGTCAGAAAATGGCACTTTACTCTTGACATTTTTCGGTTTTTTCAATTTTCTGGAAAATCCTATCATTAGATTTTTTTAAAAATACGATATTCTTGCTTAACTAACGTTTTTACATAGGGATTAAGCATTTAGAACGAAATCTAATGTAGGAAAATGGTACTTTACTCTTGATCGGTACGTTGGGACTTTGAAAATATTCGGGCGTTCCAATCGCTCGTCTGTTGCATCATAGCGCGTCTCGGCGCAATCGACCGATTCGCTCGACCCATTATTTTCGATTTACGGCTAAAATAAATTTTTCTCATTTTATTCAATAACATATTCTTGCTTAGATAACTTTTTTACATAGGGATTAAGCATTTAGAACGATATAATGTTTAAAATAAGGGCACTTTACTCTTGACATTTTACGGTTTTTTCAATTTTCTGAAAAATCCTACCATTAGATTTTTTTAAAAATACGATATTCTTGCTTAACTAACGTTTCTACATAGGGATTAAGCATTTAGAACGAAATCTAATGTCAGAAAATGGCACTTTACTCTTGACATTTTTCGGTTTTTTCAATTTTCTGGAAAATCCTATCATTAGATTTTTTTAAAAATACGATATTCTTGCTTAACTAACGTTTTTACATAGGGATTAAGCATTTAGAACGAAATCTAATGTAGGAAAATGGTACTTTACTCTTGACCGGTACGTTGGGACTTTGAAAATATTCGGGCGTTCCAATCGCTCGTCTGTTGCATCATAGCGCGTCTCGGCGCAATCGACCGATTCGCTCGACCCATTATTTTCGATTTACGGCTAAAATAAATTTTTCTCATTTTATTCAATAACATATTCTTGCTTAGATAACTTTTTTACATAGGGATTAAGCATTTAGAACGATATAATGTTTAAAATAAGGGCACTTTACTCTTGACATTTTACGGTTTTTTCAATTTTCTGAAAAATCCTACCATTAGATTTTTTTAAAAATACGATATTCTTGCTTAACTAACGTTTCTACATAGGGATTAAGCATTTAGAACGAAATCTAATGTCAGAAAATGGCACTTTACTCTTGACATTTTTCGGTTTTTCCAATTTTCTGGAAAATCCTATCATTAGATTTTTTTAAAAATACGATATTCTTGCTTAACTAACGTTTTTACATAGGGATTAAGCATTTAGAACGAAATCTAATGTAGGAAAATGGTACTTTACTCTTGATCGGTACGTTGGGACTTTGAAAATATTCGGGCGTTCCAATCGCTCGTCTGTTGCATCATAGCGCGTCTCGGCGCAATCGACCGATTCGCTCGACCCATTATTTTCGATTTACGGCTAAAATAAATTTTTCTCATTTTATTCAATAACATATTCTTGCTTAGATAACTTTTTTACATAGGGATTAAGCATTTAGAACGATATAATGTTTAAAATAAGGGCACTTTACTCTTGACATTTTACGGTTTTTTCAATTTTCTGAAAAATCCTACCATTAGATTTTTTTAAAAATACGATATTCTTGCTTAACTAACGTTTCTACATAGGGATTAAGCATTTAGAACGAAATCTAATGTCAGAAAATGGCACTTTACTCTTGACATTTTTCGGTTTTTTCAATTTTCTGGAAAATCCTATCATTAGATTTTTTTAAAAATACGATATTCTTGCTTAACTAACGTTTTTACATAGGGATTAAGCATTTAGAACGAAATCTAATGTAGGAAAATGGTACTTTACTCTTGATCGGTACGTTGGGACTTTGAAAATATTCGGGCGTTCCAATCGCTCGTCTGTTGCATCATAGCGCGTCTCGGCGCAATCGACCGATTCGCTCGACCCATTATTTTCGATTTACGGCTAAAATAAATTTTTCTCATTTTATTCAATAACATATTCTTGCTTAGATAACTTTTTTACATAGGGATTAAGCATTTAGAACGATATAATGTTTAAAATAAGGGCACTTTACTCTTGACATTTTACGGTTTTTTCAATTTTCTGAAAAATTCTACCATTAGATTTTTTTAAAAATACGATATTCTTGCTTAACTAACGTTTCTACATAGGGATTAAGCATTTAGAACGAAATCTAATGTCAGAAAATGGCACTTTACTCTTGACATTTTTCGGTTTTTTCAATTTTCTGGAAAATCCTATCATTAGATTTTTTTAAAAATACGATATTCTTGCTTAACTAACGTTTTTACATAGGGATTAAGCATTTAGAACGAAATCTAATGTAGGAAAATGGTACTTTACTCTTGATCGGTACGTTGGGACTTAGAAAATATTCGGGCGTACGCGGCGCGCTCGGCGCTTCGAACAGCTCCGGTGTCCCCATTATTTTCGATTTACGGCTAAAATAAATTTTTCTCATTTTATTCAATAACATATTCTTGCTTAGATAACTTTTTTACATAGGGATTAAGCATTTAGAACGATATAATGTTTAAAATAAGGGCACTTTACTCTTGACATTTTACGGTTTTTTCAATTTTCTGAAAAATCCTATCATTAGATTTTTTTAAAAATACGATATTCTTGCTTAACTAACGTTTCTACATAGGGATTAAGCATTTAGAACGAAATCTAATGTCAGAAAATGGCACTTTACTCTTGACATTTTTCGGTTTTTTCAATTTTCTGGAAAATCCTATCATTAGATTTTTTTAAAAATACGATATTCTTGCTTAACTAACGTTTTTACATAGGGATTAAGCATTTAGAACGAAATCTAATGTAGGAAAATGGTACTTTACTCTTGACCGGTACGTTGGGACTTTGAAAATATTCGGGCGTTCCAATCGCTCGTCTGTTGCATCATAGCGCGTCTCGGCGCAATCGACCGATTCGCTCGACCCATTATTTTCGATTTACGGCTAAAATAAATTTTTCTCGTTTTATTCAATAACATATTCTTGCTTAGATAACTTTTTTACATAGGGATTAAGCATTTAGAACGATATAATGTTTAAAATAAGGGCACTTTACTCTTGACATTTTACGGTTTTTTCAATTTTCTGAAAAATCCTATCATTAGATTTTTTTAAAAATACGATAATCTTGCATAACTAACGTTTCTACATAGGGATTAAGCATTTAGAACGAAATCTAATGTAGGAAAATGGTACTTTACTCTTGACCGGTACGTTGGGACTTTGAAAATATTCGGGCGTTCCAATCGCTCGTCTGTTGCATCATAGCGCGTCTCGGCGCAATCGACCGATTCGCTCGACCCATTATTTTCGATTTACGGCTAAAATAAATTTTTCTCATTTTATTCAATAACATATTCTTGCTTAGATAACTTTTTTACATAGGGATTAAGCATTTAGAACGATATAATGTTTAAAATAAGGGCACTTTACTCTTGACATTTTACGGTTTTTTCAATTTTCTGAAAAATCCTACCATTAGATTTTTTTAAAAATACGATATTCTTGCTTAACTAACGTTTCTACATAGGGATTAAGCATTTAGAACGAAATCTAATGTCAGAAAATGGCACTTTACTCTTGACATTTTTCGGTTTTTTCAATTTTCTGGAAAATCCTATCATTAGATTTTTTTAAAAATACGATATTCTTGCTTAACTAACGTTTTTACATAGGGATTAAGCATTTAGAACGAAATCTAATGTAGGAAAATGGTACTTTACTCTTGACCGGTACGTTGGGACTTTGAAAATATTCGGGCGTTCCAATCGCTCGTCTGTTGCATCATCGCGCGTCTCGGCGCAATCGACCGATTCGCTCGACCCATTATTTTCGATTTACGGCTAAAATAAATTTTTCTCATTTTATTCAATAACATATTCTTGCTTAGATAACTTTTTTACATAGGGATTAAGCATTTAGAACGATATAATGTTTAAAATAAGGGCACTTTACTCTTGACATTTTACGGTTTTTTCAATTTTCTGAAAAATCCTATCATTAGATTTTTTTAAAAATACGATAATCTTGCTTAACTAACGTTTCTACATAGGGATTAAGCATTTAGAACGAAATCTAATGTCAGAAAATGGCACTTTACTCTTGACATTTTTCGGTTTTTTCAATTTTCTGGAAAATCCTATCATTAGATTTTTTTTAAAATACGATATTCTTGCTTAACTAACGTTTTTACATAGGGATTAAGCATTTAGAACGAAATCTAATGTAGGAAAATGGTACTTTACTCTTGATCGGTACGTTGGGACTTAGAAAATATTCGGGCGTACGCGGCGCGCTCGGCGCTTCGAACAGCTCCGGTGTCCCCATTATTTTCGATTTACGGCTAAAATAAATTTTTCTCATTTTATTCAATAACATATTCTTGCTTAGATAACTTTTTTACATAGGGATTAAGCATTTAGAACGATATAATGTTTAAAATAAGGGCACTTTACTCTTGACATTTTACGGTTTTTTCAATTTTCTGAAAAATCCTATCATTAGATTTTTTTAAAAATACGATATTCTTGCTTAACTAACGTTTCTACATAGGGATTAAGCATTTAGAACGAAATCTAATGTCAGAAAATGGCACTTTACTCTTGACATTTTTCGGTTTTTTCAATTTTCTGGAAAATCCTATCATTAGATTTTTTTAAAAATACGATATTCTTGCTTAACTAACGTTTTTACATAGGGATTAAGCATTTAGAACGAAATCTAATGTAGGAAAATGGTACTTTACTCTTGACCGGTACGTTGGGACTTTGAAAATATTCGGGCGTTCCAATCGCTCGTCTGTTGCATCATAGCGCGTCTCGGCGCAATCGACCGATTCGCTCGACCCATTATTTTCGATTTACGGCTAAAATAAATTTTTCTCGTTTTATTCAATAACATATTCTTGCTTAGATAACTTTTTTACATAGGGATTAAGCATTTAGAACGATATAATGTTTAAAATAAGGGCACTTTACTCTTGACATTTTACGGTTTTTTCAATTTTCTGAAAAATCCTATCATTAGATTTTTTTAAAAATACGATAATCTTGCATAACTAACGTTTCTACATAGGGATTAAGCATTTAGAACGAAATCTAATGTAGGAAAATGGTACTTTACTCTTGACCGGTACGTTGGGACTTTGAAAATATTCGGGCGTTCCAATCGCTCGTCTGTTGCATCATAGCGCGTCTCGGCGCAATCGACCGATTCGCTCGACCCATTATTTTCGATTTACGGCTAAAATAAATTTTTCTCATTTTATTCAATAACATATTCTTGCTTAGATAACTTTTTTACATAGGGATTAAGCATTTAGAACGATATAATGTTTAAAATAAGGGCACTTTACTCTTGACATTTTACGGTTTTTTCAATTTTCTGAAAAATCCTACCATTAGATTTTTTTAAAAATACGATATTCTTGCTTAACTAACGTTTCTACATAGGGATTAAGCATTTAGAACGAAATCTAATGTCAGAAAATGGCACTTTACTCTTGACATTTTTCGGTTTTTTCAATTTTCTGGAAAATCCTATCATTAGATTTTTTTAAAAATACGATATTCTTGCTTAACTAACGTTTTTACATAGGGATTAAGCATTTAGAACGAAATCTAATGTAGGAAAATGGTACTTTACTCTTGACCGGTACGTTGGGACTTTGAAAATATTCGGGCGTTCCAATCGCTCGTCTGTTGCATCATGGCGCGTCTCGGCGCAATCGACCGATTCGCTCGACCCATTATTTTCGATTTACGGCTAAAATAAATTTTTCTCATTTTATTCAATAACATATTCTTGCTTAGATAACTTTTTTACATAGGGATTAAGCATTTAGAACGATATAATGTTTAAAATAAGGGCACTTTACTCTTGACATTTTACGGTTTTTTCAATTTTCTGAAAAATCCTATCATTAGATTTTTTTAAAAATACGATATTCATGCTTAACTAACGTTTCTACATAGGGATTAAGCATTTAGAACGAAATCTAATGTCAGAAAATGGCACTTTACTCTTGACATTTTTCGGTTTTTTCAATTTTCTGGAAAATCCTATCATTAGATTTTTTTTAAAATACGATATTCTTGCTTAACTAACGTTTTTACATAGGGATTAAGCATTTAGAACGAAATCTAATGTAGGAAAATGGTACTTTACTCTTGACCGGTACGTTGGGACTTTGAAAATATTCGGGCGTTCCAATCGCTCGTCTGTTGCATCATGGCGCGTCTCGGCGCAATCGACCGATTCGCTCGACCCATTATTTTCGATTTACGGCTAAAATAAATTTTTCTCATTTTATTCAATAACATATTCTTGCTTAGATAACTTTTTTACATAGGGATTAAGCATTTAGAACGATATAATGTTTAAAATAAGGGCACTTTACTCTTGACATTTTACGGTTTTTTCAATTTTCTGAAAAATCCTACCATTAGATTTTTTTAAAAATACGATATTCTTGCTTAACTAACGTTTCTACATAGGGATTAAGCATTTAGAACGAAATCTAATGTCAGAAAATGGCACTTTACTCTTGACATTTTTCGGTTTTTTCAATTTTCTGGAAAATCCTATCATTAGATTTTTTTAAAAATACGATATTCTTGCTTAACTAACGTTTTTACATAGGGATTAAGCATTTAGAACGAAATCTAATGTAGGAAAATGGTACTTTACTCTTGATCGGTACGTTGGGACTTTGAAAATATTCGGGCGTTCCAATCGCTCGTCTGTTGCATCATAGCGCGTCTCGGCGCAATCGACCGATTCGCTCGACCCATTATTTTCGATTTACGGCTAAAATAAATTTTTCTCATTTTATTCAATAACATATTCTTGCTTAGATAACTTTTTTACATAGGGATTAAGCATTTAGAACGATATAATGTTTAAAATAAGGGCACTTTACTCTTGACATTTTACGGTTTTTTCAATTTTCTGAAAAATCCTACCATTAGATTTTTTTAAAAATACGATATTCTTGCTTAACTAACGTTTCTACATAGGGATTAAGCATTTAGAACGAAATCTAATGTCAGAAAATGGCACTTTACTCTTGACATTTTTCGGTTTTTTCAATTTTCTGGAAAATCCTATCATTAGATTTTTTTAAAAATACGATATTCTTGCTTAACTAACGTTTTTACATAGGGATTAAGCATTTAGAACGAAATCTAATGTAGGAAAATGGTACTTTACTCTTGACCGGTACGTTGGGACTTTGAAAATATTCGGGCGTTCCAATCGCTCGTCTGTTGCATCATAGCGCGTCTCGGCGCAATCGACCGATTCGCTCGACCCATTATTTTCGATTTACGGCTAAAATAAATTTTTCTCATTTTATTCAATAACATATTCTTGCTTAGATAACTTTTTTACATAGGGATTAAGCATTTAGAACGATATAATGTTTAAAATAAGGGCACTTTACTCTTGACATTTTACGGTTTTTTCAATTTTCTGAAAAATCCTACCATTAGATTTTTTTAAAAATACGATATTCTTGCTTAACTAACGTTTCTACATAGGGATTAAGCATTTAGAACGAAATCTAATGTCAGAAAATGGCACTTTACTCTTGACATTTTTCGGTTTTTTCAATTTTCTGGAAAATCCTATCATTAGATTTTTTTAAAAATACGATATTCTTGCTTAACTAACGTTTTTACATAGGGATTAAGCATTTAGAACGAAATCTAATGTAGGAAAATGGTACTTTACTCTTGATCGGTACGTTGGGACTTTGAAAATATTCGGGCGTTCCAATCGCTCGTCTGTTGCATCATAGCGCGTCTCGGCGCAATCGACCGATTCGCTCGACCCATTATTTTCGATTTACGGCTAAAATAAATTTTTCTCATTTTATTCAATAACATATTCTTGCTTAGATAACTTTTTTACATAGGGATTAAGCATTTAGAACGATATAATGTTTAAAATAAGGGCACTTTACTCTTGACATTTTACGGTTTTTTCAATTTTCTGAAAAATCCTACCATTAGATTTTTTTAAAAATACGATATTCTTGCTTAACTAACGTTTCTACATAGGGATTAAGCATTTAGAACGAAATCTAATGTCAGAAAATGGCACTTTACTCTTGACATTTTTCGGTTTTTTCAATTTTCTGGAAAATCCTATCATTAGATTTTTTTAAAAATACGATATTCTTGCTTAACTAACGTTTTTACATAGGGATTAAGCATTTAGAACGAAATCTAATGTAGGAAAATGGTACTTTACTCTTGATCGGTACGTTGGGACTTTGAAAATATTCGGGCGTTCCAATCGCTCGTCTGTTGCATCATAGCGCGTCTCGGCGCAATCGACCGATTCGCTCGACCCATTATTTTCGATTTACGGCTAAAATAAATTTTTCTCATTTTATTCAATAACATATTCTTGCTTAGATAACTTTTTTACATAGGGATTAAGCATTTAGAACGATATAATGTTTAAAATAAGGGCACTTTACTCTTGACATTTTACGGTTTTTTCAATTTTCTGAAAAATCCTACCATTAGATTTTTTTAAAAATACGATATTCTTGCTTAACTAACGTTTCTACATAGGGATTAAGCATTTAGAACGAAATCTAATGTCAGAAAATGGCACTTTACTCTTGACATTTTTCGGTTTTTTCAATTTTCTGGAAAATCCTATCATTAGATTTTTTTAAAAATACGATATTCTTGCTTAACTAACGTTTTTACATAGGGATTAAGCATTTAGAACGAAATCTAATGTAGGAAAATGGTACTTTACTCTTGACCGGTACGTTGGGACTTTGAAAATATTCGGGCGTTCCAATCGCTCGTCTGTTGCATCATGGCGCGTCTCGGCGCAATCGACCGATTCGCTCGACCCATTATTTTCGATTTACGGCTAAAATAAATTTTTCTCATTTTATTCAATAACATATTCTTGCTTAGATAACTTTTTTACATAGGGATTAAGCATTTAGAACGATATAATGTTTAAAATAAGGGCACTTTACTCTTGACATTTTACGGTTTTTTCAATTTTCTGAAAAATCCTATCATTAGATTTTTTTAAAAATACGATAATCTTGCATAACTAACGTTTCTACATAGGGATTAAGCATTTAGAACGAAATCTAATGTAGGAAAATGGTACTTTACTCTTGACCGGTACGTTGGGACTTTGAAAATATTCGGGCGTTCCAATCGCTCGTCTGTTGCATCATAGCGCGTCTCGGCGCAATCGACCGATTCGCTCGACCCATTATTTTCGATTTACGGCTAAAATAAATTTTTCTCATTTTATTCAATAACATATTCTTGCTTAGATAACTTTTTTACATAGGGATTAAGCATTTAGAACGATATAATGTTTAAAATAAGGGCACTTTACTCTTGACATTTTACGGTTTTTTCAATTTTCTGAAAAATCCTACCATTAGATTTTTTTAAAAATACGATATTCTTGCTTAACTAACGTTTCTACATAGGGATTAAGCATTTAGAACGAAATCTAATGTCAGAAAATGGCACTTTACTCTTGACATTTTTCGGTTTTTTCAATTTTCTGGAAAATCCTATCATTAGATTTTTTTAAAAATACGATATTCTTGCTTAACTAACGTTTTTACATAGGGATTAAGCATTTAGAACGAAATCTAATGTAGGAAAATGGTACTTTACTCTTGACCGGTACGTTGGGACTTTGAAAATATTCGGGCGTTCCAATCGCTCGTCTGTTGCATCATGGCGCGTCTCGGCGCAATCGACCGATTCGCTCGACCCATTATTTTCGATTTACGGCTAAAATAAATTTTTCTCATTTTATTCAATAACATATTCTTGCTTAGATAACTTTTTTACATAGGGATTAAGCATTTAGAACGATATAATGTTTAAAATAAGGGCACTTTACTCTTGACATTTTACGGTTTTTTCAATTTTCTGAAAAATCCTATCATTAGATTTTTTTAAAAATACGATATTCATGCTTAACTAACGTTTCTACATAGGGATTAAGCATTTAGAACGAAATCTAATGTCAGAAAATGGCACTTTACTCTTGACATTTTTCGGTTTTTTCAATTTTCTGGAAAATCCTATCATTAGATTTTTTTTAAAATACGATATTCTTGCTTAACTAACGTTTTTACATAGGGATTAAGCATTTAGAACGAAATCTAATGTAGGAAAATGGTACTTTACTCTTGACCGGTACGTTGGGACTTTGAAAATATTCGGGCGTTCCAATCGCTCGTCTGTTGCATCATGGCGCGTCTCGGCGCAATCGACCGATTCGCTCGACCCATTATTTTCGATTTACGGCTAAAATAAATTTTTCTCATTTTATTCAATAACATATTCTTGCTTAGATAACTTTTTTACATAGGGATTAAGCATTTAGAACGATATAATGTTTAAAATAAGGGCACTTTACTCTTGACATTTTACGGTTTTTTCAATTTTCTGAAAAATCCTACCATTAGATTTTTTTAAAAATACGATATTCTTGCTTAACTAACGTTTCTACATAGGGATTAAGCATTTAGAACGAAATCTAATGTCAGAAAATGGCACTTTACTCTTGACATTTTTCGGTTTTTTCAATTTTCTGGAAAATCCTATCATTAGATTTTTTTAAAAATACGATATTCTTGCTTAACTAACGTTTTTACATAGGGATTAAGCATTTAGAACGAAATCTAATGTAGGAAAATGGTACTTTACTCTTGATCGGTACGTTGGGACTTTGAAAATATTCGGGCGTTCCAATCGCTCGTCTGTTGCATCATAGCGCGTCTCGGCGCAATCGACCGATTCGCTCGACCCATTATTTTCGATTTACGGCTAAAATAAATTTTTCTCATTTTATTCAATAACATATTCTTGCTTAGATAACTTTTTTACATAGGGATTAAGCATTTAGAACGATATAATGTTTAAAATAAGGGCACTTTACTCTTGACATTTTACGGTTTTTTCAATTTTCTGAAAAATCCTACCATTAGATTTTTTTAAAAATACGATATTCTTGCTTAACTAACGTTTCTACATAGGGATTAAGCATTTAGAACGAAATCTAATGTCAGAAAATGGCACTTTACTCTTGACATTTTTCGGTTTTTTCAATTTTCTGGAAAATCCTATCATTAGATTTTTTTAAAAATACGATATTCTTGCTTAACTAACGTTTTTACATAGGGATTAAGCATTTAGAACGAAATCTAATGTAGGAAAATGGTACTTTACTCTTGACCGGTACGTTGGGACTTTGAAAATATTCGGGCGTTCCAATCGCTCGTCTGTTGCATCATAGCGCGTCTCGGCGCAATCGACCGATTCGCTCGACCCATTATTTTCGATTTACGGCTAAAATAAATTTTTCTCATTTTATTCAATAACATATTCTTGCTTAGATAACTTTTTTACATAGGGATTAAGCATTTAGAACGATATAATGTTTAAAATAAGGGCACTTTACTCTTGACATTTTACGGTTTTTTCAATTTTCTGAAAAATCCTACCATTAGATTTTTTTAAAAATACGATATTCTTGCTTAACTAACGTTTCTACATAGGGATTAAGCATTTAGAACGAAATCTAATGTCAGAAAATGGCACTTTACTCTTGACATTTTTCGGTTTTTTCAATTTTCTGGAAAATCCTATCATTAGATTTTTTTAAAAATACGATATTCTTGCTTAACTAACGTTTTTACATAGGGATTAAGCATTTAGAACGAAATCTAATGTAGGAAAATGGTACTTTACTCTTGAT
The DNA here is from genome assembly GCF_051020955.1 of Megalopta genalis. NCBI lineage: Eukaryota > Metazoa > Arthropoda > Insecta > Hymenoptera > Halictidae > Megalopta > Megalopta genalis. The sequence continues at coordinate 312,402 of NW_027476138.1, forward strand.
CGGTACGTTGGGACTTTGAAAATATTCGGGCGTTCCAATCGCTCGTCTGTTGCATCATAGCGCGTCTCGGCGCAATCGACCGATTCGCTCGACCCATTATTTTCGATTTACGGCTAAAATAAATTTTTCTCATTTTATTCAATAACATATTCTTGCTTAGATAACTTTTTTACATAGGGATTAAGCATTTAGAACGATATAATGTTTAAAATAAGGGCACTTTACTCTTGACATTTTACGGTTTTTTCAATTTTCTGAAAAATCCTACCATTAGATTTTTTTAAAAATACGATATTCTTGCTTAACTAACGTTTCTACATAGGGATTAAGCATTTAGAACGAAATCTAATGTCAGAAAATGGCACTTTACTCTTGACATTTTTCGGTTTTTTCAATTTTCTGGAAAATCCTATCATTAGATTTTTTTAAAAATACGATATTCTTGCTTAACTAACGTTTTTACATAGGGATTAAGCATTTAGAACGAAATCTAATGTAGGAAAATGGTACTTTACTCTTGATCGGTACGTTGGGACTTTGAAAATATTCGGGCGTTCCAATCGCTCGTCTGTTGCATCATGGCGCGTCTCGGCGCAATCGACCGATTCGCTCGACCCATTATTTTCGATTTACGGCTAAAATAAATTTTTCTCATTTTATTCAATAACATATTCTTGCTTAGATAACTTTTTTACATAGGGATTAAGCATTTAGAACGATATAATGTTTAAAATAAGGGCACTTTACTCTTGACATTTTACGGTTTTTTCAATTTTCTGAAAAATCCTATCATTAGATTTTTTTAAAAATACGATAATCTTGCTTAACTAACGTTTCTACATAGGGATTAAGCATTTAGAACGAAATCTAATGTCAGAAAATGGCACTTTACTCTTGACATTTTTCGGTTTTTTCAATTTTCTGGAAAATCCTATCATTAGATTTTTTTTAAAATACGATATTCTTGCTTAACTAACGTTTTTACATAGGGATTAAGCATTTAGAACGAAATCTAATGTAGGAAAATGGTACTTTACTCTTGATCGGTACGTTGGGACTTAGAAAATATTCGGGCGTACGCGGCGCGCTCGGCGCTTCGAACAGCTCCGGTGTCCCCATTATTTTCGATTTACGGCTAAAATAAATTTTTCTCATTTTATTCAATAACATATTCTTGCTTAGATAACTTTTTTACATAGGGATTAAGCATTTAGAACGATATAATGTTTAAAATAAGGGCACTTTACTCTTGACATTTTACGGTTTTTTCAATTTTCTGAAAAATCCTATCATTAGATTTTTTTAAAAATACGATATTCTTGCTTAACTAACGTTTCTACATAGGGATTAAGCATTTAGAACGAAATCTAATGTCAGAAAATGGCACTTTACTCTTGACATTTTTCGGTTTTTTCAATTTTCTGGAAAATCCTATCATTAGATTTTTTTAAAAATACGATATTCTTGCTTAACTAACGTTTTTACATAGGGATTAAGCATTTAGAACGAAATCTAATGTAGGAAAATGGTACTTTACTCTTGACCGGTACGTTGGGACTTTGAAAATATTCGGGCGTTCCAATCGCTCGTCTGTTGCATCATAGCGCGTCTCGGCGCAATCGACCGATTCGCTCGACCCATTATTTTCGATTTACGGCTAAAATAAATTTTTCTCGTTTTATTCAATAACATATTCTTGCTTAGATAACTTTTTTACATAGGGATTAAGCATTTAGAACGATATAATGTTTAAAATAAGGGCACTTTACTCTTGACATTTTACGGTTTTTTCAATTTTCTGAAAAATCCTATCATTAGATTTTTTTAAAAATACGATAATCTTGCATAACTAACGTTTCTACATAGGGATTAAGCATTTAGAACGAAATCTAATGTAGGAAAATGGTACTTTACTCTTGACCGGTACGTTGGGACTTTGAAAATATTCGGGCGTTCCAATCGCTCGTCTGTTGCATCATAGCGCGTCTCGGCGCAATCGACCGATTCGCTCGACCCATTATTTTCGATTTACGGCTAAAATAAATTTTTCTCATTTTATTCAATAACATATTCTTGCTTAGATAACTTTTTTACATAGGGATTAAGCATTTAGAACGATATAATGTTTAAAATAAGGGCACTTTACTCTTGACATTTTACGGTTTTTTCAATTTTCTGAAAAATCCTACCATTAGATTTTTTTAAAAATACGATATTCTTGCTTAACTAACGTTTCTACATAGGGATTAAGCATTTAGAACGAAATCTAATGTCAGAAAATGGCACTTTACTCTTGACATTTTTCGGTTTTTTCAATTTTCTGGAAAATCCTATCATTAGATTTTTTTAAAAATACGATATTCTTGCTTAACTAACGTTTTTACATAGGGATTAAGCATTTAGAACGAAATCTAATGTAGGAAAATGGTACTTTACTCTTGACCGGTACGTTGGGACTTTGAAAATATTCGGGCGTTCCAATCGCTCGTCTGTTGCATCATCGCGCGTTTCGGCGCAATCGACCGATTCGCTCGACCCATTATTTTCGATTTACGGCTAAAATAAATTTTTCTCATTTTATTCAATAACATATTCTTGCTTAGATAACTTTTTTACATAGGGATTAAGCATTTAGAACGATATAATGTTTAAAATAAGGGCACTTTACTCTTGACATTTTACGGTTTTTTCAATTTTCTGAAAAATCCTATCATTAGATTTTTTTAAAAATACGATAATCTTGCTTAACTAACGTTTCTACATAGGGATTAAGCATTTAGAACGAAATCTAATGTCAGAAAATGGCACTTTACTCTTGACATTTTTCGGTTTTTTCAATTTTCTGGAAAATCCTATCATTAGATTTTTTTTAAAATACGATATTCTTGCTTAACTAACGTTTTTACATAGGGATTAAGCATTTAGAACGAAATCTAATGTAGGAAAATGGTACTTTACTCTTGACCGGTACGTTGGGACTTTGAAAATATTCGGGCGTTCCAATCGCTCGTCTGTTGCATCATGGCGCGTCTCGGCGCAATCGACCGATTCGCTCGACCCATTATTTTCGATTTACGGCTAAAATAAATTTTTCTCATTTTATTCAATAACATATTCTTGCTTAGATAACTTTTTTACATAGGGATTAAGCATTTAGAACGATATAATGTTTAAAATAAGGGCACTTTACTCTTGACATTTTACGGTTTTTTCAATTTTCTGAAAAATCCTATCATTAGATTTTTTTAAAAATACGATATTCATGCTTAACTAACGTTTCTACATAGGGATTAAGCATTTAGAACGAAATCTAATGTCAGAAAATGGCACTTTACTCTTGACATTTTTCGGTTTTTTCAATTTTCTGGAAAATCCTATCATTAGATTTTTTTTAAAATACGATATTCTTGCTTAACTAACGTTTTTACATAGGGATTAAGCATTTAGAACGAAATCTAATGTAGGAAAATGGTACTTTACTCTTGACCGGTACGTTGGGACTTTGAAAATATTCGGGCGTTCCAATCGCTCGTCTGTTGCATCATGGCGCGTCTCGGCGCAATCGACCGATTCGCTCGACCCATTATTTTCGATTTACGGCTAAAATAAATTTTTCTCATTTTATTCAATAACATATTCTTGCTTAGATAACTTTTTTACATAGGGATTAAGCATTTAGAACGATATAATGTTTAAAATAAGGGCACTTTACTCTTGACATTTTACGGTTTTTTCAATTTTCTGAAAAATCCTACCATTAGATTTTTTTAAAAATACGATATTCTTGCTTAACTAACGTTTCTACATAGGGATTAAGCATTTAGAACGAAATCTAATGTCAGAAAATGGCACTTTACTCTTGACATTTTTCGGTTTTTTCAATTTTCTGGAAAATCCTATCATTAGATTTTTTTAAAAATACGATATTCTTGCTTAACTAACGTTTTTACATAGGGATTAAGCATTTAGAACGAAATCTAATGTAGGAAAATGGTACTTTACTCTTGATCGGTACGTTGGGACTTTGAAAATATTCGGGCGTTCCAATCGCTCGTCTGTTGCATCATAGCGCGTCTCGGCGCAATCGACCGATTCGCTCGACCCATTATTTTCGATTTACGGCTAAAATAAATTTTTCTCATTTTATTCAATAACATATTCTTGCTTAGATAACTTTTTTACATAGGGATTAAGCATTTAGAACGATATAATGTTTAAAATAAGGGCACTTTACTCTTGACATTTTACGGTTTTTTCAATTTTCTGAAAAATCCTACCATTAGATTTTTTTAAAAATACGATACTCTTGCTTAACTAACGTTTCTACATAGGGATTAAGCATTTAGAACGAAATCTAATGTCAGAAAATGGCACTTTACTCTTGACATTTTTCGGTTTTTTCAATTTTCTGGAAAATCCTATCATTAGATTTTTTTAAAAATACGATATTCTTGCTTAACTAACGTTTTTACATAGGGATTAAGCATTTAGAACGAAATCTAATGTAGGAAAATGGTACTTTACTCTTGACCGGTACGTTGGGACTTTGAAAATATTCGGGCGTTCCAATCGCTCGTCTGTTGCATCATAGCGCGTCTCGGCGCAATCGACCGATTCGCTCGACCCATTATTTTCGATTTACGGCTAAAATAAATTTTTCTCATTTTATTCAATAACATATTCTTGCTTAGATAACTTTTTTACATAGGGATTAAGCATTTAGAACGATATAATGTTTAAAATAAGGGCACTTTACTCTTGACATTTTACGGTTTTTTCAATTTTCTGAAAAATCCTACCATTAGATTTTTTTAAAAATACGATATTCTTGCTTAACTAACGTTTCTACATAGGGATTAAGCATTTAGAACGAAATCTAATGTCAGAAAATGGCACTTTACTCTTGACATTTTTCGGTTTTTTCAATTTTCTGGAAAATCCTATCATTAGATTTTTTTAAAAATACGATATTCTTGCTTAACTAACGTTTTTACATAGGGATTAAGCATTTAGAACGAAATCTAATGTAGGAAAATGGTACTTTACTCTTGATCGGTACGTTGGGACTTTGAAAATATTCGGGCGTTCCAATCGCTCGTCTGTTGCATCATAGCGCGTCTCGGCGCAATCGACCGATTCGCTCGACCCATTATTTTCGATTTACGGCTAAAATAAATTTTTCTCATTTTATTCAATAACATATTCTTGCTTAGATAACTTTTTTACATAGGGATTAAGCATTTAGAACGATATAATGTTTAAAATAAGGGCACTTTACTCTTGACATTTTACGGTTTTTTCAATTTTCTGAAAAATCCTACCATTAGATTTTTTTAAAAATACGATATTCTTGCTTAACTAACGTTTCTACATAGGGATTAAGCATTTAGAACGAAATCTAATGTCAGAAAATGGCACTTTACTCTTGACATTTTTCGGTTTTTTCAATTTTCTGGAAAATCCTATCATTAGATTTTTTTAAAAATACGATATTCTTGCTTAACTAACGTTTTTACATAGGGATTAAGCATTTAGAACGAAATCTAATGTAGGAAAATGGTACTTTACTCTTGATCGGTACGTTGGGACTTTGAAAATATTCGGGCGTTCCAATCGCTCGTCTGTTGCATCATAGCGCGTCTCGGCGCAATCGACCGATTCGCTCGACCCATTATTTTCGATTTACGGCTAAAATAAATTTTTCTCATTTTATTCAATAACATATTCTTGCTTAGATAACTTTTTTACATAGGGATTAAGCATTTAGAACGATATAATGTTTAAAATAAGGGCACTTTACTCTTGACATTTTACGGTTTTTTCAATTTTCTGAAAAATCCTACCATTAGATTTTTTTAAAAATACGATATTCTTGCTTAACTAACGTTTCTACATAGGGATTAAGCATTTAGAACGAAATCTAATGTCAGAAAATGGCACTTTACTCTTGACATTTTTCGGTTTTTTCAATTTTCTGGAAAATCCTATCATTAGATTTTTTTAAAAATACGATATTCTTGCTTAACTAACGTTTTTACATAGGGATTAAGCATTTAGAACGAAATCTAATGTAGGAAAATGGTACTTTACTCTTGACCGGTACGTTGGGACTTTGAAAATATTCGGGCGTTCCAATCGCTCGTCTGTTGCATCATGGCGCGTCTCGGCGCAATCGACCGATTCGCTCGACCCATTATTTTCGATTTACGGCTAAAATAAATTTTTCTCATTTTATTCAATAACATATTCTTGCTTAGATAACTTTTTTACATAGGGATTAAGCATTTAGAACGATATAATGTTTAAAATAAGGGCACTTTACTCTTGACATTTTACGGTTTTTTCAATTTTCTGAAAAATCCTACCATTAGATTTTTTTAAAAATACGATACTCTTGCTTAACTAACGTTTCTACATAGGTATTAAGCATTTAGAACGAAATCTAATGTCAGAAAATGGCACTTTACTCTTGACATTTTTCGGTTTTTTCAATTTTCTGGAAAATCCTATCATTAGATTTTTTTAAAAATACGATATTCTTGCTTAACTAACGTTTTTACATAGGGATTAAGCATTTAGAACGAAATCTAATGTAGGAAAATGGTACTTTACTCTTGACCGGTACGTTGGGACTTTGAAAATATTCGGGCGTTCCAATCGCTCGTCTGTTGCATCATAGCGCGTCTCGGCGCAATCGACCGATTCGCTCGACCCATTATTTTCGATTTACGGCTAAAATAAATTTTTCTCATTTTATTCAATAACATATTCTTGCTTAGATAACTTTTTTACATAGGGATTAAGCATTTAGAACGATATAATGTTTAAAATAAGGGCACTTTACTCTTGACATTTTACGGTTTTTTCAATTTTCTGAAAAATCCTACCATTAGATTTTTTTAAAAATACGATATTCTTGCTTAACTAACGTTTCTACATAGGGATTAAGCATTTAGAACGAAATCTAATGTCAGAAAATGGCACTTTACTCTTGACATTTTTCGGTTTTTTCAATTTTCTGGAAAATCCTATCATTAGATTTTTTTAAAAATACGATATTCTTGCTTAACTAACGTTTTTACATAGGGATTAAGCATTTAGAACGAAATCTAATGTAGGAAAATGGTACTTTACTCTTGATCGGTACGTTGGGACTTTGAAAATATTCGGGCGTTCCAATCGCTCGTCTGTTGCATCATAGCGCGTCTCGGCGCAATCGACCGATTCGCTCGACCCATTATTTTCGATTTACGGCTAAAATAAATTTTTCTCATTTTATTCAATAACATATTCTTGCTTAGATAACTTTTTTACATAGGGATTAAGCATTTAGAACGATATAATGTTTAAAATAAGGGCACTTTACTCTTGACATTTTACGGTTTTTTCAATTTTCTGAAAAATCCTACCATTAGATTTTTTTAAAAATACGATATTCTTGCTTAACTAACGTTTCTACATAGGGATTAAGCATTTAGAACGAAATCTAATGTCAGAAAATGGCACTTTACTCTTGACATTTTTCGGTTTTTTCAATTTTCTGGAAAATCCTATCATTAGATTTTTTTAAAAATACGATATTCTTGCTTAACTAACGTTTTTACATAGGGATTAAGCATTTAGAACGAAATCTAATGTAGGAAAATGGTACTTTACTCTTGATCGGTACGTTGGGACTTTGAAAATATTCGGGCGTTCCAATCGCTCGTCTGTTGCATCATAGCGCGTCTCGGCGCAATCGACCGATTCGCTCGACCCATTATTTTCGATTTACGGCTAAAATAAATTTTTCTCATTTTATTCAATAACATATTCTTGCTTAGATAACTTTTTTACATAGGGATTAAGCATTTAGAACGATATAATGTTTAAAATAAGGGCACTTTACTCTTGACATTTTACGGTTTTTTCAATTTTCTGAAAAATCCTACCATTAGATTTTTTTAAAAATACGATATTCTTGCTTAACTAACGTTTCTACATAGGGATTAAGCATTTAGAACGAAATCTAATGTCAGAAAATGGCACTTTACTCTTGACATTTTTCGGTTTTTTCAATTTTCTGGAAAATCCTATCATTAGATTTTTTTAAAAATACGATATTCTTGCTTAACTAACGTTTTTACATAGGGATTAAGCATTTAGAACGAAATCTAATGTAGGAAAATGGTACTTTACTCTTGACCGGTACGTTGGGACTTTGAAAATATTCGGGCGTTCCAATCGCTCGTCTGTTGCATCATGGCGCGTCTCGGCGCAATCGACCGATTCGCTCGACCCATTATTTTCGATTTACGGCTAAAATAAATTTTTCTCATTTTATTCAATAACATATTCTTGCTTAGATAACTTTTTTACATAGGGATTAAGCATTTAGAACGATATAATGTTTAAAATAAGGGCACTTTACTCTTGACATTTTACGGTTTTTTCAATTTTCTGAAAAATCCTATCATTAGATTTTTTTAAAAATACGATAATCTTGCTTAACTAACGTTTCTACATAGGGATTAAGCATTTAGAACGAAATCTAATGTCAGAAAATGGCACTTTACTCTTGACATTTTTCGGTTTTTTCAATTTTCTGGAAAATCCTATCATTAGATTTTTTTTAAAATACGATATTCTTGCTTAACTAACGTTTTTACATAGGGATTAAGCATTTAGAACGAAATCTAATGTAGGAAAATGGTACTTTACTCTTGATCGGTACGTTGGGACTTAGAAAATATTCGGGCGTACGCGGCGCGCTCGGCGCTTCGAACAGCTCCGGTGTCCCCATTATTTTCGATTTACGGCTAAAATAAATTTTTCTCATTTTATTCAATAACATATTCTTGCTTAGATAACTTTTTTACATAGGGATTAAGCATTTAGAACGATACATTGTTTAAAATAATGGCACTTTACTCTTGACATTTTACGGTTTTTTCAATTTTCTGAAAAATCCTATCATTAGATTTTTTTAAAAATACGATATTCTTGCTTAACTAACGTTTCTACATAGGGATTAAGCATTTAGAACGAAATCTAATGTCAGAAAATGGCACTTTACTCTTGACATTTTTCGGTTTTTTCAATTTTCTGGAAAATCCTATCATTAGATTTTTTTAAAAATACGATATTCTTGCTTAACTAACGTTTTTACATAGGGATTAAGCATTTAGAACGAAATCTAATGTAGGAAAATGGTACTTTACTCTTGACCGGTACGTTGGGACTTAGAAAATATTCGGGCGTACGCGGCGCGCTCGGCGCTTCGAACAGCTCCGGTGTCCCCATTATTTTCGATTTACGGCTAAAATAAATTTTTCTCATTTTATTCAATAACATATTCTTGCTTAGATAACTTTTTTACATAGGGATTAAGCATTTAGAACGATATAATGTTTAAAATAAGGGCACTTTACTCTTGACATTTTACGGTTTTTTCAATTTTCTGGAAAATCCTATCATTAGATTTTTTTAAAAATACGATATTCTTGCTTAACTAACGTTTTTACATAGGGATTAAGCATTTAGAACGAAATCTAATGTAGGAAAATGGTACTTTACTCTTGACCGGTACGTTGGGACTTAGAAAATATTCGGCCGTACGCGGCGCGTCTCGGCGCTTCGAACAGCTCCGGTGTCCCCATTATTTTCGATTTACGGCTAAAATAAATTTTTCTAATTTTTTTCGATTACATATTCTTGCTTAAATAACTTTTTTACATAGGGATTAAGCATTTAGAACGACATGTTGTTTAAAATAATGGTACTTTACTCTTGTGATTTTTCGGTTTTTTTTGATTATTTTGAAAAATAAATTTTTGTAATTTTTTTAAATGCGATATTCGTGATCAGTGAACGATTTCACATATGGATTAAGCATTTAGAATCGTGCGGACGCGTTATTAAAAAAGTTTACTCGATGCGATGGGACTTTAAAAAGTTTGTGAAAATTTTCATATTGGGAAAAAATGTGTAATTTTTTGTCTAGTTTACGGTAGTGTAATTTATTTTAATGTTTACTATAAAAATTTTTTTCGTTCGTTCACGCGCTATGTTACAACAGCACGGCCGGGCGGTCTGTTGCCGCAGCGGTTTACACTCATAA
>NW_027476138.1:330000-332500 GCF_051020955.1 Megalopta genalis
AAAAAACGCAGCTATTTTATTATTTTTTTTATTATTATATAAATCGCAGCATATTTTGTTATTATATACATGCACAAAAAACACCCATTGGGCGAAAGGGAATCCGGTTTCTATTCCGGAACCCGGCAGCGGAACCGCATACCATTCGGGCCCTCGTAAGAGTGTTCGTCGGGGTAACCCAAAATGACCTGGAGACGCCGTCGGGAGATCCGGGGAGAGTTTTCTTTTCTGTATAAGCGTTCGAGTTCCCTGGAAACCTCTAGCAGGGAGATAGGGTTTGGAACGCGAAGAGCACCGCAGTTGCGGCGGTGTCCGGATCATCCCCTCGGACCTTGAAAATCCAGGAGAGGGCCACGTGGAGGTGTCGCGCCGGTTCGTACCCATATCCGCAGCAGGTCTCCAAGGTAAAGAGCCTCTAGTCGATAGATTAATGTAGGTAAGGGAAGTCGGCAAATTGGATCCGTAACTTCGGGATAAGGATTGGCTCTGAGGAGCGGGGCGTGTCGGGCTTGGTCGGGAAGCGGGTCTGGCTGACGTGCCGGGCCTGGGCGAGGTGAACGGCTCTCGTGGCTGGGATCCGAGCTCGGTCCCGTGCCTTGGCCTCCCGCGGATCTTCCTTGCTGCGAGGCTTCCGTGGCGTTTCCCATCGGTGCGGTCGTCCTCTTCGGCCGCCATTCAACGCTCAGCTCAGAACTGGCACGGACTAGGGGAATCCGACTGTCTAATTAAAACAAAGCATTGCGATGGCCCCCACGGGTGTTGACGCAATGTGATTTCTGCCCAGTGCTCTGAATGTCAACGTGAAGAAATTCAAAAAAGCGCGGGTAAACGGCGGGAGTAACTATGACTCTCTTAAGGGGAGTTATAGTTGCAGGGACGGTGATGCGCAATATAGACCTCTTGTTAGGTCCATTAGCCTCTCCCGTCCAAGTCTTCCCCACCTCCTATAGGTACCTGCCGGGTCATGCCAACGGGGTTCAGGCGAAAGGCTCGCTTTAAGGGCCTTTGGGCCCATGCACCTGCCCCCCGCCTTCGGGCCGGAGCGAGTCGGCGACACGATTTATCGTGTCGTCCGGGGGAGGGTGGAGCTCTTTAGCTCCCCGGTGCGGCGGGCTGCCACCCCGTCGCACTGGTTTGTCTACAGGCCCAAAAAGAAGAGAAAATAATTATAATCTCCGGCGAGGGCCTCGGCTCGCCGGACCTGTAGACGAGGCCGTGGCAGCCGCGCCGCCGGTTCCTACCCCACTGCGGCCTCCCGCCCCCGCCCCAGCCTTTGTTCCACCGAGCCCAATTCCACCACCGACCATCAGTGGTATAGATCCAGGGCCCTCCGGGGCGCGCGTCCCGCTGACCGGCACATTCATGTGTCCGGACTGTTGCCGCACCTTCCCCTCCAAGATTGGATTGGGGGTCCACCGACGTCGCATGCATCCGGACGAGATGAACGCGGAAGTCGACATTGAGCGAGTCAAAAAGCGTTGGAGCGCTGAAGAACTGCGCTTGATGGCGAGGGAGGAAGCACTTGCCGCCACCAGGGGAGTACGGTTCATCAATCAACACCTGATGGCCGTGCTCCCCATGGGACGCACCCTTGAGTCAATCAAGGGTGCGAGGCGTGGAGCGGACTACAAAAATCTTGTAGCCCAAGCGCTCCACGCCCTCCAGGTGGCGGATCACCAACCAGGTGGTTCCTCCCTCCGTTCCGACACGGTTGAGATCCGTGATGATCCGCCGCGGAACGAGGATGTGATGGGTCCAACACCACCTTCGGATCCATCACACCTGCCATCACCTCGCTCAATGCAGGGGAGTGAGAGCCCGCACGATGGATTTCGGACGGCTATCCGGGAACTCCTTCCCGAGGTCGTCCGTATCCAGGGGTTCGGCGCACTCGCGCTCGTTGGAGTCGCAAACAACCTCCTCCACGGTCGCGATGTTGCTGCCGGACTCCATGCGTGGCTCCAGGGAGTTTTCTCTGCTCCTCCCCTGAGACGACTGCGACCTCCTTGTCCGGATGCATCCATCAGGGTGCCGAAGAAGCGGCAGCGTCGCCGGGATTATGCCCGCGTGCAAACGCTCTTTAAGACAAATATGTCTAGAGCGGCCAGGGAGATCCTCGACGGGGGACCTGGGACACGTTCCCCAGATGTCGCGGCCATGGCTGCGCACTGGGGACCATTCGTGTCCCAGGAGTCCACCCCCGTCGAGCAGTCTAGGCGTTTACCACCAACGCCCTCCCTGGCGCACGTGTGGCACCCGGTGACCTGTGACGACGTCACGTCTGTCACAGTTGCCAATTCTTCGGCACCTGGTATTGATGGCATCACGGCGAGGCAGTGGAGGGCAGTTCCGACGAGCATCAAAGCCGTCTTCTTCAATGCCGTGCTCGCATCGGGTGGTTTCCCTCCGGAAATGCTAATTAGCCGGACCGTGTTCGTTCCCAAGAAGGATGGGTCTTCTGACCCAAATGACTTCCGCCCACTAAGCATCGCATCGGTCA
>NW_027476138.1:337500-357500 GCF_051020955.1 Megalopta genalis
TAATTTAATTATAAGACAGAAACCGCTGGTACTTGGTTGTAAAATCTCCATTATCCGAACGAAAGCAATACGCCGTTGGTACTTGGTTATAAAATTTTCATTACAAGACAGAAAGCAATATGCCGCTGGTTATATTAATGTAATCTTATGGAAAGCATTACGCCGCTGGAACTTTGACCATTGCAATAATCGATCGGAAGCTATACACAGCAAGGAATACGAATATTATACCAAGAGATCGAAAACAATACGCTGTTCGGACGTTTTGACTAGCCGTCGCACAGTGCAGACGCGTCGACCCGTCGCTCCGCATTTCGAGCGCAATTTCAGTGGTTTTTCAGTTCAGAAAATTACAGAGAGTGTTTGGTTGTGTTGCAGGAGTCAAACTGAATGATTTGATGCATAAAGTTTAATTAAACTCCCATTAGTTTGCCGGGAAACATCGATTCTTCCGATCTAGAAAGAGACAGAGATAGACGATCCGCGTTATGTTAAATATTTCAAGGTTCCCGATTCCACAAAATTATAAAAAGTATACGGCTGTGTAGCAGGGATCAAAACGAGTAATTTCGTGTATAAAGTTTAATTAATATCCCATTAGTTTGCCGGGAAACATCGATTATTCCGATCTAGAAAGAGACAGAGACAGTCGATCCGCGTTATGTTAAATATTTCAAGGTTACCGATTCCACAAAATTATAAAAAGTATACGGCTGTGTAGCGGGGATCAAAACGAGTAATTTCGTGTATAAAGTTTAATTAATCTCCCAATAGTTTGCCGGGAAACATCGATTATTCCGATCTAGAAAGAGACAGAGACAGTCGATCCGCGTTATGTTAAATATTTCAAGGTTCCCGATTCCACAAAATTATAAAAAGTATACGGCTGTGTAGCGGGGATCAAAACGAGTAATTTCGTGTATAAAGTTTAATTAATCTCCCAATAGTTTGCCGGGAAACATCGATTATTCCGATCTAGAAAGAGACAGAGACAGTCGATCCGCGTTATGTTAAATATTTCAAGGTTCCCGATTCCACAAAATTATAAAAAGTATACGGCTGTGTAACGGGGATCAAAACGAGTAATTTCATGTATAAAGTTTAATTAAACTCCCAATAGTTTGCCGGGAAACATCGATTATTCCGATCTAGAAAGAGACAGAGACAGTCGATCCGCGTTATGTTAAATATTTCAAGGTTACCGATTCCACAAAATTATAAAAAGTATACGGCTGTGTAGCGGGGATCAAAACGAGTAATTTCGTGTATAAAGTTTAATTAATCTCCCAATAGTTTGCCGGGAAACATCGATTATTCCGATCTAGAAAGAGACAGAGACAGTCGATCCGCGTTATGTTAAATATTTCAAGGTTCCCGATTCCACAAAATTATAAAAAGTATACGGCTGTGTAGCGGGGATCAAAACGAGTAATTTCGTGTATAAAGTTTAATTAATCTCCCAATAGTTTGCCGGGAAACATCGATTATTCCGATCTAGAAAGAGACAGAGACAGTCGATCCGCGTTATGTTAAATATTTCAAGGTTCCCGATTCCACAAAATTATAAAAAGTATACGGCTGTGTAGCGGGGATCAAAACGAGTAATTTCATGTATAAAGTTTAATTAAACTCCCAATAGTTTGCCGGGAAACATCGATTATTCCGATCTAGAAAGAGACAGAGACAGTCGATCCGCGTTATGTTAAATATTTCAAGGTTACCGATTCCACAAAATTATAAAAAGTATACGGCTGTGTAGCGGGGATCAAAACGAGTAATTTCGTGTATAAAGTTTAATTAAACTCCCAATAGTTTGCCGGGAAACATCGATTATTCCGATCTAGAAAGAGACAGAGACAGTCGATCCGCGTTATGTTAAATATTTCAAGGTTCCCGATTCCACAAAATTATAAAAAGTATACGGCTGTGTAGCGGGGATCAAAACGAGTAATTTCGTGTATAAAGTTTAATTAATCTCCCAATAGTTTGCCGGGAAACATCGATTATTCCGATCTAGAAAGAGACAGAGACAGTCGATCCGCGTTATGTTAAATATTTCAAGGTTCCCGATTCCACAAAATTATAAAAAGTATACGGCTGTGTAGCGGGGATCAAAACGAGTAATTTCATGTATAAAGTTTAATTAAACTCCCAATAGTTTGCCGGGAAACATCGATTATTCCGATCTAGAAAGAGACAGAGACAGTCGATCCGCGTTATGTTAAATATTTCAAGGTTACCGATTCCACAAAATTATAAAAAGTATACGGCTGTGTAGCGGGGATCAAAACGAGTAATTTCGTGTATAAAGTATAATTAATATCCCATTAGTTTGCCGGGAAACATCGATTATTCCGATCTAGAAAGAGACAGAGACAGTCGATCCGCGTTATGTTAAATATTTCAAGGTTCCCGATTCCACAAAATTATAAAAAGTATACGGCTGTGTAGCGGGGATCAAAACGAGTAATTTCGTGTATAAAGTTTAATTAATCTCCCAATAGTTTGCCGGGAAACATCGATTATTCCGATCTAGAAAGAGACAGAGACAGTCGATCCGCGTTATGTTAAATATTTCAAGGTTCCCGATTCCACAAAATTATAAAAAGTATACGGCTGTGTAGCGGGGATCAAAACGAGTAATTTCATGTATAAAGTTTAATTAAACTCCCAATAGTTTGCCGGGAAACATCGATTATTCCGATCTAGAAAGAGACAGAGACAGTCGATCCGCGTTATGTTAAATATTTCAAGGTTACCGATTCCACAAAATTATAAAAAGTATACGGCTGTGTAGCGGGGATCAAAACGAGTAATTTCGTGTATAAAGTTTAATTAAACTCCCAATAGTTTGCCGGGAAACATCGATTATTCCGATCTAGAAAGAGACAGAGACAGTCGATCCGCGTTATGTTAAATATTTCAAGGTTCCCGATTCCACAAAATTATAAAAAGTATACGGCTGTGTAGCGGGGATCAAAACGAGTAATTTCGTGTATAAAGTTTAATTAATCTCCCAATAGTTTGCCGGGAAACATCGATTATTCCGATCTAGAAAGAGACAGAGACAGTCGATCCGCGTTATGTTAAATATTTCAAGGTTCCCGATTCCACAAAATTATAAAAAGTATACGGCTGTGTAGCGGGGATCAAAACGAGTAATTTCATGTATAAAGTTTAATTAAACTCCCAATAGTTTGCCGGGAAACATCGATTATTCCGATCTAGAAAGAGACAGAGACAGTCGATCCGCGTTATGTTAAATATTTCAAGGTTACCGATTCCACAAAATTATAAAAAGTATACGGCTGTGTAGCGGGGATCAAAACGAGTAATTTCGTGTATAAAGTATAATTAATATCCCATTAGTTTGCCGGGAAACATCGATTATTCCGATCTAGAAAGAGACAGAGACAGTCGATCCGCGTTATGTTAAATATTTCAAGGTTCCCGATTCCACAAAATTATAAAAAGTATACGGCTGTGTAGCGGGGATCAAAACGAGTAATTTCGTGTATAAAGTTTAATTAATATCCCATTACATTGCCGGGAAACATCAATACTTCGATCGCGCGAGAGAGACAGAGAAACGAACAGTCTTTTTTTCGATTTACGGCTAAAATAAATTTTTCTCATTTTATTCAATAACATATTCTTGCTTAGATAACTTTTTTACATAGGGATTAAGCATTTAGAACGATATAATGTTTAAAATAAGGGCACTTTACTCTTGACATTTTACGGTTTTTTCAATTTTCTGAAAAATCCTACCATTAGATTTTTTTAAAAATACGATATTCTTGCTTAACTAACGTTTCTACATAGGGATTAAGCATTTAGAACGAAATCTAATGTCAGAAAATGGCACTTTACTCTTGACATTTTTCGGTTTTTTCAATTTTCTGGAAAATCCTATCATTAGATTTTTTTAAAAATACGATGTTCTTGCTTAACTAACGTTTTTACATAGGGATTAAGCATTTAGAACGATATAATGTTTAAAATAAGGGCACTTTACTCTTGACATTTTACGGTTTTTTCAATTTTCTGAAAAATCCTACCATTAGATTTTTTTAAAAATACGATATTCTTGCTTAACTAACGTTTCTACATAGGGATTAAGCATTTAGAACGAAATCTAATGTCAGAAAATGGCACTTTACTCTTGACATTTTTCGGTTTTTTCAATTTTCTGGAAAATCCTATCATTAGATTTTTTTAAAAATACGATATTCTTGCTTAACTAACGTTTTTACATAGGGATTAAGCATTTAGAACGAAATCTAATGTAGGAAAATGGTACTTTACTCTTGACCGGTACGTTGGGACTTTGAAAATATTCGGGCGTTCCAATCGCTCGTCTGTTGCATCATGGCGCGTCTCGGCGCAATCGACCGATTCGCTCGACCCATTATTTTCGATTTACGGCTAAAATAAATTTTTCTCATTTTATTCAATAACATATTCTTGCTTAGATAACTTTTTTACATAGGGATTAAGCATTTAGAACGATATAATGTTTAAAATAAGGGCACTTTACTCTTGACATTTTACGGTTTTTTCAATTTTCTGAAAAATCCTATCATTAGATTTTTTTAAAAATACGATAATCTTGCATAACTAACGTTTCTACATAGGGATTAAGCATTTAGAACGAAATCTAATGTAGGAAAATGGTACTTTACTCTTGACCGGTACGTTGGGACTTTGAAAATATTCGGGCGTTCCAATCGCTCGTCTGTTGCATCATAGCGCGTCTCGGCGCAATCGACCGATTCGCTCGACCCATTATTTTCGATTTACGGCTAAAATAAATTTTTCTCATTTTATTCAATAACATATTCTTGCTTAGATAACTTTTTTACATAGGGATTAAGCATTTAGAACGATATAATGTTTAAAATAAGGGCACTTTACTCTTGACATTTTACGGTTTTTTCAATTTTCTGAAAAATCCTACCATTAGATTTTTTTAAAAATACGATATTCTTGCTTAACTAACGTTTCTACATAGGGATTAAGCATTTAGAACGAAATCTAATGTCAGAAAATGGCACTTTACTCTTGACATTTTTCGGTTTTTTCAATTTTCTGGAAAATCCTATCATTAGATTTTTTTAAAAATACGATATTCTTGCTTAACTAACGTTTTTACATAGGGATTAAGCATTTAGAACGAAATCTAATGTAGGAAAATGGTACTTTACTCTTGACCGGTACGTTGGGACTTTGAAAATATTCGGGCGTTCCAATCGCTCGTCTGTTGCATCATGGCGCGTCTCGGCGCAATCGACCGATTCGCTCGACCCATTATTTTCGATTTACGGCTAAAATAAATTTTTCTCATTTTATTCAATAACATATTCTTGCTTAGATAACTTTTTTACATAGGGATTAAGCATTTAGAACGATATAATGTTTAAAATAAGGGCACTTTACTCTTGACATTTTACGGTTTTTTCAATTTTCTGAAAAATCCTATCATTAGATTTTTTTAAAAATACGATAATCTTGCATAACTAACGTTTCTACATAGGGATTAAGCATTTAGAACGAAATCTAATGTAGGAAAATGGTACTTTACTCTTGACCGGTACGTTGGGACTTTGAAAATATTCGGGCGTTCCAATCGCTCGTCTGTTGCATCATAGCGCGTCTCGGCGCAATCGACCGATTCGCTCGACCCATTATTTTCGATTTACGGCTAAAATAAATTTTTCTCATTTTATTCAATAACATATTCTTGCTTAGATAACTTTTTTACATAGGGATTAAGCATTTAGAACGATATAATGTTTAAAATAAGGGCACTTTACTCTTGACATTTTACGGTTTTTTCAATTTTCTGAAAAATCCTACCATTAGATTTTTTTAAAAATACGATATTCTTGCTTAACTAACGTTTCTACATAGGGATTAAGCATTTAGAACGAAATCTAATGTCAGAAAATGGCACTTTACTCTTGACATTTTTCGGTTTTTTCAATTTTCTGGAAAATCCTATCATTAGATTTTTTTAAAAATACGATATTCTTGCTTAACTAACGTTTTTACATAGGGATTAAGCATTTAGAACGAAATCTAATGTAGGAAAATGGTACTTTACTCTTGACCGGTACGTTGGGACTTTGAAAATATTCGGGCGTTCCAATCGCTCGTCTGTTGCATCATGGCGCGTCTCGGCGCAATCGACCGATTCGCTCGACCCATTATTTTCGATTTACGGCTAAAATAAATTTTTCTCATTTTATTCAATAACATATTCTTGCTTAGATAACTTTTTTACATAGGGATTAAGCATTTAGAACGATATAATGTTTAAAATAAGGGCACTTTACTCTTGACATTTTACGGTTTTTTCAATTTTCTGAAAAATCCTACCATTAGATTTTTTTAAAAATACGATATTCTTGCTTAACTAACGTTTCTACATAGGGATTAAGCATTTAGAACGAAATCTAATGTCAGAAAATGGCACTTTACTCTTGACATTTTTCGGTTTTTTCAATTTTCTGGAAAATCCTATCATTAGATTTTTTTAAAAATACGATATTCTTGCTTAACTAACGTTTTTACATAGGGATTAAGCATTTAGAACGAAATCTAATGTAGGAAAATGGTACTTTACTCTTGATCGGTACGTTGGGACTTTGAAAATATTCGGGCGTTCCAATCGCTCGTCTGTTGCATCATAGCGCGTCTCGGCGCAATCGACCGATTCGCTCGACCCATTATTTTCGATTTACGGCTAAAATAAATTTTTCTCATTTTATTCAATAACATATTCTTGCTTAGATAACTTTTTTACATAGGGATTAAGCATTTAGAACGATATAATGTTTAAAATAAGGGCACTTTACTCTTGACATTTTACGGTTTTTTCAATTTTCTGAAAAATCCTACCATTAGATTTTTTTAAAAATACGATATTCTTGCTTAACTAACGTTTCTACATAGGGATTAAGCATTTAGAACGAAATCTAATGTCAGAAAATGGCACTTTACTCTTGACATTTTTCGGTTTTTTCAATTTTCTGGAAAATCCTATCATTAGATTTTTTTAAAAATACGATATTCTTGCTTAACTAACGTTTTTACATAGGGATTAAGCATTTAGAACGAAATCTAATGTAGGAAAATGGTACTTTACTCTTGACCGGTACGTTGGGACTTTGAAAATATTCGGGCGTTCCAATCGCTCGTCTGTTGCATCATAGCGCGTCTCGGCGCAATCGACCGATTCGCTCGACCCATTATTTTCGATTTACGGCTAAAATAAATTTTTCTCATTTTATTCAATAACATATTCTTGCTTAGATAACTTTTTTACATAGGGATTAAGCATTTAGAACGATATAATGTTTAAAATAAGGGCACTTTACTCTTGACATTTTACGGTTTTTTCAATTTTCTGAAAAATCCTACCATTAGATTTTTTTAAAAATACGATATTCTTGCTTAACTAACGTTTCTACATAGGGATTAAGCATTTAGAACGAAATCTAATGTCAGAAAATGGCACTTTACTCTTGACATTTTTCGGTTTTTTCAATTTTCTGGAAAATCCTATCATTAGATTTTTTTAAAAATACGATATTCTTGCTTAACTAACGTTTTTACATAGGGATTAAGCATTTAGAACGAAATCTAATGTAGGAAAATGGTACTTTACTCTTGACCGGTACGTTGGGACTTTGAAAATATTCGGGCGTTCCAATCGCTCGTCTGTTGCATCATGGCGCGTCTCGGCGCAATCGACCGATTCGCTCGACCCATTATTTTCGATTTACGGCTAAAATAAATTTTTCTCATTTTATTCAATAACATATTCTTGCTTAGATAACTTTTTTACATAGGGATTAAGCATTTAGAACGATATAATGTTTAAAATAAGGGCACTTTACTCTTGACATTTTACGGTTTTTTCAATTTTCTGAAAAATCCTATCATTAGATTTTTTTAAAAATACGATAATCTTGCATAACTAACGTTTCTACATAGGGATTAAGCATTTAGAACGAAATCTAATGTAGGAAAATGGTACTTTACTCTTGACCGGTACGTTGGGACTTTGAAAATATTCGGGCGTTCCAATCGCTCGTCTGTTGCATCATAGCGCGTCTCGGCGCAATCGACCGATTCGCTCGACCCATTATTTTCGATTTACGGCTAAAATAAATTTTTCTCATTTTATTCAATAACATATTCTTGCTTAGATAACTTTTTTACATAGGGATTAAGCATTTAGAACGATATAATGTTTAAAATAAGGGCACTTTACTCTTGACATTTTACGGTTTTTTCAATTTTCTGAAAAATCCTACCATTAGATTTTTTTAAAAATACGATATTCTTGCTTAACTAACGTTTCTACATAGGGATTAAGCATTTAGAACGAAATCTAATGTCAGAAAATGGCACTTTACTCTTGACATTTTTCGGTTTTTTCAATTTTCTGGAAAATCCTATCATTAGATTTTTTTAAAAATACGATATTCTTGCTTAACTAACGTTTTTACATAGGGATTAAGCATTTAGAACGAAATCTAATGTAGGAAAATGGTACTTTACTCTTGACCGGTACGTTGGGACTTTGAAAATATTCGGGCGTTCCAATCGCTCGTCTGTTGCATCATGGCGCGTCTCGGCGCAATCGACCGATTCGCTCGACCCATTATTTTCGATTTACGGCTAAAATAAATTTTTCTCATTTTATTCAATAACATATTCTTGCTTAGATAACTTTTTTACATAGGGATTAAGCATTTAGAACGATATAATGTTTAAAATAAGGGCACTTTACTCTTGACATTTTACGGTTTTTTCAATTTTCTGAAAAATCCTACCATTAGATTTTTTTAAAAATACGATATTCTTGCTTAACTAACGTTTCTACATAGGGATTAAGCATTTAGAACGAAATCTAATGTCAGAAAATGGCACTTTACTCTTGACATTTTTCGGTTTTTTCAATTTTCTGGAAAATCCTATCATTAGATTTTTTTAAAAATACGATATTCTTGCTTAACTAACGTTTTTACATAGGGATTAAGCATTTAGAACGAAATCTAATGTAGGAAAATGGTACTTTACTCTTGACCGGTACGTTGGGACTTTGAAAATATTCGGGCGTTCCAATCGCTCGTCTGTTGCATCATAGCGCGTCTCGGCGCAATCGACCGATTCGCTCGATCCATTATTTTCGATTTACGGCTAAAATAAATTTTTCTCATTTTATTCAATAACATATTCTTGCTTAGATAACTTTTTTACATAGGGATTAAGCATTTAGAACGATATAATGTTTAAAATAAGGGCACTTTACTCTTGACATTTTACGGTTTTTTCAATTTTCTGAAAAATCCTACCATTAGATTTTTTTAAAAATACGATATTCTTGCTTAACTAACGTTTCTACATAGGGATTAAGCATTTAGAACGAAATCTAATGTCAGAAAATGGCACTTTACTCTTGACATTTTTCGGTTTTTTCAATTTTCTGGAAAATCCTATCATTAGATTTTTTTAAAAATACGATATTCTTGCTTAACTAACGTTTTTACATAGGGATTAAGCATTTAGAACGAAATCTAATGTAGGAAAATGGTACTTTACTCTTGACCGGTACGTTGGGACTTTGAAAATATTCGGGCGTTCCAATCGCTCGTCTGTTGCATCATGGCGCGTCTCGGCGCAATCGACCGATTCGCTCGACCCATTATTTTCGATTTACGGCTAAAATAAATTTTTCTCATTTTATTCAATAACATATTCTTGCTTAGATAACTTTTTTACATAGGGATTAAGCATTTAGAACGATATAATGTTTAAAATAAGGGCACTTTACTCTTGACATTTTACGGTTTTTTCAATTTTCTGAAAAATCCTATCATTAGATTTTTTTAAAAATACGATAATCTTGCATAACTAACGTTTCTACATAGGGATTAAGCATTTAGAACGAAATCTAATGTAGGAAAATGGTACTTTACTCTTGACCGGTACGTTGGGACTTTGAAAATATTCGGGCGTTCCAATCGCTCGTCTGTTGCATCATAGCGCGTCTCGGCGCAATCGACCGATTCGCTCGACCCATTATTTTCGATTTACGGCTAAAATAAATTTTTCTCATTTTATTCAATAACATATTCTTGCTTAGATAACTTTTTTACATAGGGATTAAGCATTTAGAACGATATAATGTTTAAAATAAGGGCACTTTACTCTTGACATTTTACGGTTTTTTCAATTTTCTGAAAAATCCTACCATTAGATTTTTTTAAAAATACGATATTCTTGCTTAACTAACGTTTCTACATAGGGATTAAGCATTTAGAACGAAATCTAATGTCAGAAAATGGCACTTTACTCTTGACATTTTTCGGTTTTTTCAATTTTCTGGAAAATCCTATCATTAGATTTTTTTAAAAATACGATATTCTTGCTTAACTAACGTTTTTACATAGGGATTAAGCATTTAGAACGAAATCTAATGTAGGAAAATGGTACTTTACTCTTGACCGGTACGTTGGGACTTTGAAAATATTCGGGCGTTCCAATCGCTCGTCTGTTGCATCATGGCGCGTCTCGGCGCAATCGACCGATTCGCTCGACCCATTATTTTCGATTTACGGCTAAAATAAATTTTTCTCATTTTATTCAATAACATATTCTTGCTTAGATAACTTTTTTACATAGGGATTAAGCATTTAGAACGATATAATGTTTAAAATAAGGGCACTTTACTCTTGACATTTTACGGTTTTTTCAATTTTCTGAAAAATCCTATCATTAGATTTTTTTAAAAATACGATATTCATGCTTAACTAACGTTTCTACATAGGGATTAAGCATTTAGAACGAAATCTAATGTCAGAAAATGGCACTTTACTCTTGACATTTTTCGGTTTTTTCAATTTTCTGGAAAATCCTATCATTAGATTTTTTTTAAAATACGATATTCTTGCTTAACTAACGTTTTTACATAGGGATTAAGCATTTAGAACGAAATCTAATGTAGGAAAATGGTACTTTACTCTTGACCGGTACGTTGGGACTTTGAAAATATTCGGGCGTTCCAATCGCTCGTCTGTTGCATCATGGCGCGTCTCGGCGCAATCGACCGATTCGCTCGACCCATTATTTTCGATTTACGGCTAAAATAAATTTTTCTCATTTTATTCAATAACATATTCTTGCTTAGATAACTTTTTTACATAGGGATTAAGCATTTAGAACGATATAATGTTTAAAATAAGGGCACTTTACTCTTGACATTTTACGGGTTTTTCAATTTTCTGAAAAATCCTACCATTAGATTTTTTTAAAAATACGATATTCTTGCTTAACTAACGTTTCTACATAGGGATTAAGCATTTAGAACGAAATCTAATGTCAGAAAATGGCACTTTACTCTTGACATTTTTCGGTTTTTTCAATTTTCTGGAAAATCCTATCATTAGATTTTTTTAAAAATACGATATTCTTGCTTAACTAACGTTTTTACATAGGGATTAAGCATTTAGAACGAAATCTAATGTAGGAAAATGGTACTTTACTCTTGATCGGTACGTTGGGACTTTGAAAATATTCGGGCGTTCCAATCGCTCGTCTGTTGCATCATAGCGCGTCTCGGCGCAATCGACCGATTCGCTCGACCCATTATTTTCGATTTACGGCTAAAATAAATTTTTCTCATTTTATTCAATAACATATTCTTGCTTAGATAACTTTTTTACATAGGGATTAAGCATTTAGAACGATATAATGTTTAAAATAAGGGCACTTTACTCTTGACATTTTACGGTTTTTTCAATTTTCTGAAAAATCCTACCATTAGATTTTTTTAAAAATACGATATTCTTGCTTAACTAACGTTTCTACATAGGGATTAAGCATTTAGAACGAAATCTAATGTCAGAAAATGGCACTTTACTCTTGACATTTTTCGGTTTTTTCAATTTTCTGGAAAATCCTATCATTAGATTTTTTTAAAAATACGATATTCTTGCTTAACTAACGTTTTTACATAGGGATTAAGCATTTAGAACGAAATCTAATGTAGGAAAATGGTACTTTACTCTTGACCGGTACGTTGGGACTTTGAAAATATTCGGGCGTTCCAATCGCTCGTCTGTTGCATCATAGCGCGTCTCGGCGCAATCGACCGATTCGCTCGACCCATTATTTTCGATTTACGGCTAAAATAAATTTTTCTCATTTTATTCAATAACATATTCTTGCTTAGATAACTTTTTTACATAGGGATTAAGCATTTAGAACGATATAATGTTTAAAATAAGGGCACTTTACTCTTGACATTTTACGGTTTTTTCAATTTTCTGAAAAATCCTACCATTAGATTTTTTTAAAAATACGATATTCTTGCTTAACTAACGTTTCTACATAGGGATTAAGCATTTAGAACGAAATCTAATGTCAGAAAATGGCACTTTACTCTTGACATTTTTCGGTTTTTTCAATTTTCTGGAAAATCCTATCATTAGATTTTTTTAAAAATACGATATTCTTGCTTAACTAACGTTTTTACATAGGGATTAAGCATTTAGAACGAAATCTAATGTAGGAAAATGGTACTTTACTCTTGATCGGTACGTTGGGACTTTGAAAATATTCGGGCGTTCCAATCGCTCGTCTGTTGCATCATAGCGCGTCTCGGCGCAATCGACCGATTCGCTCGACCCATTATTTTCGATTTACGGCTAAAATAAATTTTTCTCATTTTATTCAATAACATATTCTTGCTTAGATAACTTTTTTACATAGGGATTAAGCATTTAGAACGATATAATGTTTAAAATAAGGGCACTTTACTCTTGACATTTTACGGTTTTTTCAATTTTCTGAAAAATCCTACCATTAGATTTTTTTAAAAATACGATATTCTTGCTTAACTAACGTTTCTACATAGGGATTAAGCATTTAGAACGAAATCTAATGTCAGAAAATGGCACTTTACTCTTGACATTTTTCGGTTTTTTCAATTTTCTGGAAAATCCTATCATTAGATTTTTTTAAAAATACGATATTCTTGCTTAACTAACGTTTTTACATAGGGATTAAGCATTTAGAACGAAATCTAATGTAGGAAAATGGTACTTTACTCTTGATCGGTACGTTGGGACTTTGAAAATATTCGGGCGTTCCAATCGCTCGTCTGTTGCATCATAGCGCGTCTCGGCGCAATCGACCGATTCGCTCGACCCATTATTTTCGATTTACGGCTAAAATAAATTTTTCTCATTTTATTCAATAACATATTCTTGCTTAGATAACTTTTTTACATAGGGATTAAGCATTTAGAACGATATAATGTTTAAAATAAGGGCACTTTACTCTTGACATTTTACGGTTTTTTCAATTTTCTGAAAAATCCTACCATTAGATTTTTTTAAAAATACGATATTCTTGCTTAACTAACGTTTCTACATAGGGATTAAGCATTTAGAACGAAATCTAATGTCAGAAAATGGCACTTTACTCTTGACATTTTTCGGTTTTTTCAATTTTCTGGAAAATCCTATCATTAGATTTTTTTAAAAATACGATATTCTTGCTTAACTAACGTTTTTACATAGGGATTAAGCATTTAGAACGAAATCTAATGTAGGAAAATGGTACTTTACTCTTGACCGGTACGTTGGGACTTTGAAAATATTCGGGCGTTCCAATCGCTCGTCTGTTGCATCATAGCGCGTCTCGGCGCAATCGACCGATTCGCTCGACCCATTATTTTCGATTTACGGCTAAAATAAATTTTTCTCATTTTATTCAATAACATATTCTTGCTTAGATAACTTTTTTACATAGGGATTAAGCATTTAGAACGATATAATGTTTAAAATAAGGGCACTTTACTCTTGACATTTTACGGTTTTTTCAATTTTCTGAAAAATCCTACCATTAGATTTTTTTAAAAATACGATATTCTTGCTTAACTAACGTTTCTACATAGGGATTAAGCATTTAGAACGAAATCTAATGTCAGAAAATGGCACTTTACTCTTGACATTTTTCGGTTTTTTCAATTTTCTGGAAAATCCTATCATTAGATTTTTTTAAAAATACGATATTCTTGCTTAACTAACGTTTTTACATAGGGATTAAGCATTTAGAACGAAATCTAATGTAGGAAAATGGTACTTTACTCTTGATCGGTACGTTGGGACTTAGAAAATATTCGGCCGTACGCGGCGCGTCTCGGCGCTTCGAACAGCTCCGGTGTCCCCATTATTTTCGATTTACGGCTAAAATAAATTTTTCTAATTTTTTTCGATTACATATTCTTGCTTAAATAACTTTTTTACATAGGGATTAAGCATTTAGAACGACATGTTGTTTAAAATAATGGTACTTTACTCTTGTGATTTTTCGGTTTTTTTTGATTATTTTGAAAAATAAATTTTTGTAATTTTTTTAAATGCGATATTCGTGATCAGTGAACGATTTCACATATGGATTAAGCATTTAGAATCGTGCGGACGCGTTATTAAAAAAGTTTACTCGATGCGATGGGACTTTAAAAAGTTTGTGAAAATTTTCATATTGGGAAAAAATGTGTAATTTTTTGTCTAGTTTACGGTAGTGTAATTTATTTTAATGTTTACTATAAAAATTTTTTTCGTTCGTTCACGCGCTATGTTACAACAGCACGGCCGGGCGGTCTGTTGCCGCAGCGGTTTACACTCATAAGCGCGCGTGCTATTCGGCCGGCGGCGCCGGCGTCCTTGCCGGCCGTTCGGTATCTATAAGAGATACACGGTCCGTGCGAGGCGGACGGAGCAGAGCGGGTTTTGGGCCAATTCTACGATCTCGGTCGAGAAGCTGTCTCAGAGCTCCTTCGGGGCTTCGGTCCTGACTGTTTCGTGCCGTTTACGTTACGGACTTTTCTCCACACAGCGTGGCCACGGGTCGGTGTCTTTGACCGAATGGCCCATATGTGGCAAGCCCTACGGGGTTGGTTACCCGTATGCACTTTGTATGTATACTCGTACTCACTGAGCAATCGACTCTTCTGTCCGAGCGATGGAAAAATTTTTTAAAATGCATCTGTAAGATTTGGAAGCAAATCGTACCAATTGAAAACTGTGGCTAAAATGAAATAGCCCAGTGGAGAGAGAAAACTATCAAAAAACTGATTTTTTAAATCAAGAGGTGTCAGAAATCGAAATGCCTAGCGCGAGCGGAAGAACACGCTTTCTCGCCAGTCCAGCATGTGTCCTGTCCGTTCTTCCTCGGCTTGCCGATTTTGCCCAGATCAGAGGTTTCGTGCTTCCGGCGGTCAGAAGATCAGCGTGAGCGTACGCGCTTCCACGACTATGGCATCACCCATGTACTTTTTCCTTTGAATATATTTGAGTACATAAAAAATATTAAAACATATAGAGAGAACTGTGTCTTGGATCTTAAAAATTTGTCAATAGCGATGATATATTATTACTTAACTTGAAGTATTTGTACGTTTTAGCTGGGACGTACATTTATCTTACAAGATGTTAATAGCGAGACTCTTGAAGATAAAATTATCTTGTGATTTTATGAAGGCAAAGATAGAAACGTACGAAGCTGGCGTACGTAGAAAAATGTGATTTTATGATAGAACAAAAATATAATACGTACGTTTTTGGGCGTACGGTAAAATATCTGTATGGTAGAAAAATGAAAGAAATTGAGCGTTAAAGAAGATATGTTACAAGCGCGGAATGTGGCAAAACTTGTACATATTTGAAAGAGAAAAATGGTGTGTCGACCTGACATATATATATGAAACAGGCGACGATGGAAAAGGATTTAAATTTTGTCCATTTTATATATACATATTGTATAGTTCCCTGGTTGATCCTGCCAGTAGTCATATGCTTGTCTCAAAGATTAAGCCATGCATGTCTCAGTACATGCCGTATTAAGGTGAAACCGCGAATGGCTCATTAAATCAGTTATGGTTTCTTAGATCGTACTAAAATTTACTTGGATAACTGTGGTAATTCTAGAGCTAATACATGCAAAACAGAGTTCCGACCAGAGATGGTAGGAACGCTTTTATTAGATCAAAACCAATCGGTGGCGGGTGTTTACACTCGTCCATCGTTTGCTTTGGTGACTCTGAATAACTTTGTGCTGATCGCATGGTCTTATAGCACCGGCGACGCATCTTTCAAATGTCTGCCTTATCAACTGTCGATGGTAGGTTCTGCGCCTACCATGGTTGTAACGGGTAACGGGGAATCAGGGTTCGATTCCGGAGAGGGAGCCTGAGAAACGGCTACCACATCCAAGGAAGGCAGCAGGCGCGCAAATTACCCACTCCCGGCACGGGGAGGTAGTGACGAAAAATAACGATACGGGACTCATCCGAGGCCCCGTAATCGGAATGAGTACACTTTAAATCCTTTAACGAGGATCCATTGGAGGGCAAGTCTGGTGCCAGCAGCCGCGGTAATTCCAGCTCCAATAGCGTATATTAAAGTTGTTGCGGTTAAAAAGCTCGTAGTTGAATCTGTGTGTCACAGTGTCGGTTCATCGCTCGCGGTGTTTAACTGGCATTATGTGGTACGTCCTACCGGTGGGCTTTGCTCTTCACGGGGCGGTCCAACTAATATCCCATCGCGGTGCTCTTCACTGAGTGTCGAGGTGGGCCGGTACGTTTACTTTGAACAAATTAGAGTGCTCAAAGCAGGCTACCTTCGCCTGAATACTGTGTGCATGGAATAATGGAATAGGACCTCGGTTCTATTTTGTTGGTTTTCGGAACCCCGAGGTAATGATTAATAGGGACAGATGGGGGCATTCGTATTGCGACGTTAGAGGTGAAATTCTTGGATCGTCGCAAGACGGACAGAAGCGAAAGCATTTGCCAAAAATGTTTTCATTAATCAAGAACGAAAGTTAGAGGTTCGAAGGCGATCAGATACCGCCCTAGTTCTAACCATAAACGATGCCAGCTAGCGATCCGCCGAAGTTCCTACGATGACTCGGCGGGCAGCTTCCGGGAAACCAAAGCTTTTGGGTTCCGGGGGAAGTATGGTTGCAAAGCTGAAACTTAAAGGAATTGACGGAAGGGCACCACCAGGAGTGGAGCCTGCGGCTTAATTTGACTCAACACGGGAAACCTCACCAGGCCCGGACACCGGAAGGATTGACAGATTGATAGCTCTTTCTTGATTCGGTGGGTGGTGGTGCATGGCCGTTCTTAGTTGGTGGAGCGATTTGTCTGGTTAATTCCGATAACGAACGAGACTCTAGCCTGCTAAATAGACGTAATTATGGTATCTCGAAGGCTCTCGGCTTCTGCCGGTGGGGTTTTTACTACCAACGTACAAACAAATCTTCTTAGAGGGACAGGCGGCTTCTAGCCGCACGAGATTGAGCAATAACAGGTCTGTGATGCCCTTAGATGTTCTGGGCCGCACGCGCGCTACACTGAAGGAATCAGCGTGTGTTCCCTGGCCGAAAGGCCCGGGTAACCCGCTGAACCTCCTTCGTGCTAGGGATTGGGGCTTGCAATTATTCCCCATGAACGAGGAATTCCCAGTAAGCGCGAGTCATAAGCTCGCGTTGATTACGTCCCTGCCCTTTGTACACACCGCCCGTCGCTACTACCGATTGAATGATTTAGTGAGGTCTTCGGACTGGTGCGCGGCAATGTTTCGGCATTGCCGATGATGCCGGGAAGATGACCAAACTTGATTATTTAGAGGAAGTAAAAGTCGTAACAAGGTTTCCGTAGGTGAACCTGCGGAAGGATCATTACAATGTTCCAATATATCTCAAAGAGAGAGGAGAGGAGGAGAGAAAATGAATTCGATTAGTTTGTGGATAAGAATTCATATAAAAAAAAAAGATATTGTTGAGCCCGCCAGATCATTCGTGCGTGATTTACACGGCCAGACGTGTGTACTACACGTATTAGGCCTTTGATCTGCGTTGCGTAGGCCACAACAAATCTTTCAAAGAGAGAGAGATATATGTGTTGTTGGGGTTTGTGATTATGAAGGTGCCCCAACGCACAAAAATATATAAAAATGTACAAAGTTGGGATGTGGTGTGGTGGAGAAGAGTTGGGCCCGACCAGATCATTCGTGCGTGATTTACACGGCAGACGTGTGTACTACACGTATTAGGCCTTTGATCTGCGTTGCGTAGGCCATCTTCTCGATAGAGAGAAAGCCAATGTATTCTTTTTTCTTTCTTTACACACACACACACACAGTTGTAGTAGGACAGGGAGGGATGCGAGCGTGCTAATCACGCTTCCTCAAGTCTTCGCTGTGGTGTAAAAAAAAAAAGAAAAAAAGGAATCGTTGGGAAAGTCCAAAGGACGAAAATATCGGGCAGTCTGAAGATAACTTAATGCTCGTTTACATTGGTATCAAGAGAGACCGGCTTGTGTAGCTCGTTTCAATGCTGTGTCGTTGTCATTGACACCCTACTCTGTTGCGCGCTAGTGGCAGCATGAGCGTGGGACGTATATATATATGACACCCAGCTAGAGCCGGCCGTGAGTCCGTCCGGTGTAAATAACGACGAAAGGAGAGAGAAACTTTTCGAATCCAGTATCGGGTTGATAATTGTCCAGTTTGAATATCCATATCCCCGTCGTTTTTGGAGGTGATATACTCTCTGTGTTTCTTCGATAGAAGGCTTTTCAATGTTCTATTCGCTCCGACCGTCGAACTTGCAAGAAAACAGTGGTTTTGGATTTGCTCGTACATATATATATGGTTTCGACGGAAATATCTCGTTCTTTAAGGGACAATTATGTCGTTGTACGACGACTCCCGAATCTCCTTCGCGCGCTGGTTGGAGCTCTTCGGGTATCGGCTTGTTCCGAAATATAACACAAAAATGTGGTGGATAGCAAATACACATTATATATATATGAGAGAATAAAAGGGAAAAATTACCCTGAACGGTGGATCACTTGGCTCGTGGGTCGATGAAGAACGCAGCTAATTGCGCGTCAACGTGTGAACTGCAGGACACATGAACATCGACATTTCGAACGCACATTGCGGTCCACGGATACAATTCCTGGACCACGCCTGGCTGAGGGTCGTTTACGTACTTATAAACTGCTTGCGTTGATGGCACTTGTTGCCTATATACGTACGAGCGAATGATGGGCGCTTCGTCGGCGTTTGTCGCGGTCCTATGAATATTGAGAAATTTTACGTACGTCTAACAGTCTTCGAGAGAGATGGAAATCGTGTTCGAACTAGCGTGAGTGTGGAAGGCGGTGTCGTGTGTCGTATATGTTTTATATACGTCCGCCCGTCTGAAACACCGCTTCGAAGCGGTGACAAAATCTTTTTCGGGACGATTCGTATTCGTAGAACTATCGAGATTTCACTGGTACATTTTCAACGCGCTCCCGACGTCGCCTGAAATGAAACGAGATGGGTTTAACCCACGAAAGCGTACTACACGAGTCTGTCCTATGTGAAGACTGTGTACAGAGATCGAACGAACGCATGAAAGAAATTGAACGAAAGAACACATAACCCGCAAAAATATATAGAGTAGAATTGTGACCGTTGCTTCGAATTTGAATTTATATGTATATATATATCATAGCCCCAGGGAGTGGAACCTATGAGTGTGGAAGGATGTCTCTTACCGTTATGTTGCCAGAGGAAAAAAAGTCTCTCTCTTCGTACGACACATTTGTGTACGAATTGTATCGATGGCTATATAGATCCGATGTTGCACATATTCTGAGTAAAGAACACCCCACCCGGGTTACCGTCCTAAAACTCTTCTATTGGTGTGGCTATGATGTGTGTGTCAACGCAATCGCGAGTCTGGTTCTACGGAAAACCGTTTGTCGGTCGCCCCATATATCTTTTTGTTCTCTTCAAATGATCGAATAGCGAAACCGCACGAGATCAATCGGTCGTCTAGTCCCCGAAAGTACTTTTCGGACGGACGTTAAAGTTATACCGATTGTAATCGTCTTGCGAGTGTTTCGAAGATCTATATTT
>NW_027476138.1:365000-377500 GCF_051020955.1 Megalopta genalis
GGCACTTTGTGTTTTTCGAGGTTACGGAAAGCAATACGCCGCTGGTACGAAACAATACGCCGCTGGAAAAAAAAGCAATACGCCGCTGGTACGAACCAATACGCCGCTGGAAAAAAAGCAATACGCCGCTGGAAAAAAAGCAATACGCCGCTGGTACGAACCAATACGCCGCTGGAAAAAAAAGCAATACGCCGCTGGTACGAAGCAATACGCCGCTGGTAAAAAAGCAATACGCCGCTGGTACGAAGCAATACGCCGCTGGTACTTTGTAATAAGAATTACATTACAAGATAGAAAGCACTACGCCGCTGGACATAAAATCTCCATTATCCGAACGAAAGTAACACGCCGCTGGTACTTTATTTTATTATAATAATTTAATTATAAGACAGAAACCGCTGGTACTTGGTTGTAAAATCTCCATTATCCGAACGAAAGCAATACGCCGTTGGTACTTGGTTATAAAATTTTCATTACAAGACAGAAAGCAATATGCCGCTGGTTATATTAATGTAATCTTATGGAAAGCATTACGCCGCTGGAACTTTGACCATTGCAATAATCGATCGGAAGCTATACACAGCAAGGAATACGAATATTATACCAA
The DNA here is from genome assembly GCF_051020955.1 of Megalopta genalis. Classification (NCBI taxonomy): domain Eukaryota; kingdom Metazoa; phylum Arthropoda; class Insecta; order Hymenoptera; family Halictidae; genus Megalopta; species Megalopta genalis. The sequence goes on from NW_027476138.1 coordinate 365,608, forward strand.
GAGATCGAAAACAATACGCTGTTCGGACGTTTTGACTAGCTGTCGCACAGTGCAGACGCGTCGACCCGTCGCTCCGCATTTCGAGCGCAATTTCAGTGGTTTTTCAGTTCAGAAAATTACAGAGAGTGTTTGGTTGTGTTGCAGGAGTCAAACTGAATGATTTGATGCATAAAGTTTAATTAAACTCCCATTAGTTTACCGGGAAACATCGATTCTTCCGATCTAGAAAGAGACAGAGATAGACGATCCGCGTTATGTTAAATATTTCAAGGTTCCCGATTCCACAAAATTATAAAAAGTATACGGCTGTGTAGCAGGGATCAAAACGAGTAATTTCGTGTATAAAGTTTAATTAATATCCCATTAGTTTGCCGGGAAACATCGATTATTCCGATCTAGAAAGAGACAGAGACAGTCGATCCGCGTTATGTTAAATATTTCAAGGTTACCGATTCCACAAAATTATAAAAAGTATACGGCTGTGTAGCGGGGATCAAAACGAGTAATTTCGTGTATAAAGTTTAATTAATCTCCCAATAGTTTGCCGGGAAACATCGATTATTCCGATCTAGAAAGAGACAGAGACAGTCGATCCGCGTTATGTTAAATATTTCAAGGTTCCCGATTCCACAAAATTATAAAAAGTATACGGCTGTGTAGCGGGGATCAAAACGAGTAATTTCGTGTATAAAGTTTAATTAATCTCCCAATAGTTTGCCGGGAAACATCGATTATTCCGATCTAGAAAGAGACAGAGACAGTCGATCCGCGTTATGTTAAATATTTCAAGGTTCCCGATTCCACAAAATTATAAAAAGTATACGGCTGTGTAGCGGGGATCAAAACGAGTAATTTCATGTATAAAGTTTAATTAAACTCCCAATAGTTTGCCGGGAAACATCGATTATTCCGATCTAGAAAGAGACAGAGACAGTCGATCCGCGTTATGTTAAATATTTCAAGGTTACCGATTCCACAAAATTATAAAAAGTATACGGCTGTGTAGCGGGGATCAAAACGAGTAATTTCGTGTATAAAGTTTAATTAATCTCCCAATAGTTTGCCGGGAAACATCGATTATTCCGATCTAGAAAGAGACAGAGACAGTCGATCCGCGTTATGTTAAATATTTCAAGGTTCCCGATTCCACAAAATTATAAAAAGTATACGGCTGTGTAGCGGGGATCAAAACGAGTAATTTCGTGTATAAAGTTTAATTAATCTCCCAATAGTTTGCCGGGAAACATCGATTATTCCGATCTAGAAAGAGACAGAGACAGTCGATCCGCGTTATGTTAAATATTTCAAGGTTCCCGATTCCACAAAATTATAAAAAGTATACGGCTGTGTAGCGGGGATCAAAACGAGTAATTTCATGTATAAAGTTTAATTAAACTCCCAATAGTTTGCCGGGAAACATCGATTATTCCGATCTAGAAAGAGACAGAGACAGTCGATCCGCGTTATGTTAAATATTTCAAGGTTACCGATTCCACAAAATTATAAAAAGTATACGGCTGTGTAGCGGGGATCAAAACGAGTAATTTCGTGTATAAAGTTTAATTAAACTCCCAATAGTTTGCCGGGAAACATCGATTATTCCGATCTAGAAAGAGACAGAGACAGTCGATCCGCGTTATGTTAAATATTTCAAGGTTCCCGATTCCACAAAATTATAAAAAGTATACGGCTGTGTAGCGGGGATCAAAACGAGTAATTTCGTGTATAAAGTTTAATTAATCTCCCAATAGTTTGCCGGGAAACATCGATTATTCCGATCTAGAAAGAGACAGAGACAGTCGATCCGCGTTATGTTAAATATTTCAAGGTTCCCGATTCCACAAAATTATAAAAAGTATACGGCTGTGTAGCGGGGATCAAAACGAGTAATTTCATGTATAAAGTTTAATTAAACTCCCAATAGTTTGCCGGGAAACATCGATTATTCCGATCTAGAAAGAGACAGAGACAGTCGATCCGCGTTATGTTAAATATTTCAAGGTTACCGATTCCACAAAATTATAAAAAGTATACGGCTGTGTAGCGGGGATCAAAACGAGTAATTTCGTGTATAAAGTATAATTAATATCCCATTAGTTTGCCGGGAAACATCGATTATTCCGATCTAGAAAGAGACAGAGACAGTCGATCCGCGTTATGTTAAATATTTCAAGGTTCCCGATTCCACAAAATTATAAAAAGTATACGGCTGTGTAGCGGGGATCAAAACGAGTAATTTCGTGTATAAAGTTTAATTAATCTCCCAATAGTTTGCCGGGAAACATCGATTATTCCGATCTAGAAAGAGACAGAGACAGTCGATCCGCGTTATGTTAAATATTTCAAGGTTCCCGATTCCACAAAATTATAAAAAGTATACGGCTGTGTAGCGGGGATCAAAACGAGTAATTTCATGTATAAAGTTTAATTAAACTCCCAATAGTTTGCCGGGAAACATCGATTATTCCGATCTAGAAAGAGACAGAGACAGTCGATCCGCGTTATGTTAAATATTTCAAGGTTACCGATTCCACAAAATTATAAAAAGTATACGGCTGTGTAGCGGGGATCAAAACGAGTAATTTCGTGTATAAAGTATAATTAATATCCCATTAGTTTGCCGGGAAACATCGATTATTCCGATCTAGAAAGAGACAGAGACAGTCGATCCGCGTTATGTTAAATATTTCAAGGTTCCCGATTCCACAAAATTATAAAAAGTATACGGCTGTGTAGCGGGGATCAAAACGAGTAATTTCGTGTATAAAGTTTAATTAATATCCCATTACATTGCCGGGAAACATCAATACTTCGATCGCGCGAGAGAGACAGAGAAACGAACAGTCTTTTTTTCGATTTACGGCTAAAATAAATTTTTCTCATTTTATTCAATAACATATTCTTGCTTAGATAACTTTTTTACATAGGGATTAAGCATTTAGAACGATATAATGTTTAAAATAAGGGCACTTTACTCTTGACATTTTACGGTTTTTTCAATTTTCTGAAAAATCCTACCATTAGATTTTTTTAAAAATACGATATTCTTGCTTAACTAACGTTTCTACATAGGGATTAAGCATTTAGAACGAAATCTAATGTCAGAAAATGGCACTTTACTCTTGACATTTTTCGGTTTTTTCAATTTTCTGGAAAATCCTATCATTAGATTTTTTTAAAAATACGATGTTCTTGCTTAACTAACGTTTTTACATAGGGATTAAGCATTTAGAACGATATAATGTTTAAAATAAGGGCACTTTACTCTTGACATTTTACGGTTTTTTCAATTTTCTGAAAAATCCTACCATTAGATTTTTTTAAAAATACGATATTCTTGCTTAACTAACGTTTCTACATAGGGATTAAGCATTTAGAACGAAATCTAATGTCAGAAAATGGCACTTTACTCTTGACATTTTTCGGTTTTTTCAATTTTCTGGAAAATCCTATCATTAGATTTTTTTAAAAATACGATATTCTTGCTTAACTAACGTTTTTACATAGGGATTAAGCATTTAGAACGAAATCTAATGTAGGAAAATGGTACTTTACTCTTGACCGGTACGTTGGGACTTTGAAAATATTCGGGCGTTCCAATCGCTCGTCTGTTGCATCATGGCGCGTCTCGGCGCAATCGACCGATTCGCTCGACCCATTATTTTCGATTTACGGCTAAAATAAATTTTTCTCATTTTATTCAATAACATATTCTTGCTTAGATAACTTTTTTACATAGGGATTAAGCATTTAGAACGATATAATGTTTAAAATAAGGGCACTTTACTCTTGACATTTTACGGTTTTTTCAATTTTCTGAAAAATCCTATCATTAGATTTTTTTAAAAATACGATAATCTTGCATAACTAACGTTTCTACATAGGGATTAAGCATTTAGAACGAAATCTAATGTAGGAAAATGGTACTTTACTCTTGACCGGTACGTTGGGACTTTGAAAATATTCGGGCGTTCCAATCGCTCGTCTGTTGCATCATAGCGCGTCTCGGCGCAATCGACCGATTCGCTCGACCCATTATTTTCGATTTACGGCTAAAATAAATTTTTCTCATTTTATTCAATAACATATTCTTGCTTAGATAACTTTTTTACATAGGGATTAAGCATTTAGAACGATATAATGTTTAAAATAAGGGCACTTTACTCTTGACATTTTACGGTTTTTTCAATTTTCTGAAAAATCCTACCATTAGATTTTTTTAAAAATACGATATTCTTGCTTAACTAACGTTTCTACATAGGGATTAAGCATTTAGAACGAAATCTAATGTCAGAAAATGGCACTTTACTCTTGACATTTTTCGGTTTTTTCAATTTTCTGGAAAATCCTATCATTAGATTTTTTTAAAAATACGATATTCTTGCTTAACTAACGTTTTTACATAGGGATTAAGCATTTAGAACGAAATCTAATGTAGGAAAATGGTACTTTACTCTTGACCGGTACGTTGGGACTTTGAAAATATTCGGGCGTTCCAATCGCTCGTCTGTTGCATCATGGCGCGTCTCGGCGCAATCGACCGATTCGCTCGACCCATTATTTTCGATTTACGGCTAAAATAAATTTTTCTCATTTTATTCAATAACATATTCTTGCTTAGATAACTTTTTTACATAGGGATTAAGCATTTAGAACGATATAATGTTTAAAATAAGGGCACTTTACTCTTGACATTTTACGGTTTTTTCAATTTTCTGAAAAATCCTATCATTAGATTTTTTTAAAAATACGATATTCATGCTTAACTAACGTTTCTACATAGGGATTAAGCATTTAGAACGAAATCTAATGTCAGAAAATGGCACTTTACTCTTGACATTTTTCGGTTTTTTCAATTTTCTGGAAAATCCTATCATTAGATTTTTTTTAAAATACGATATTCTTGCTTAACTAACGTTTTTACATAGGGATTAAGCATTTAGAACGAAATCTAATGTAGGAAAATGGTACTTTACTCTTGACCGGTACGTTGGGACTTTGAAAATATTCGGGCGTTCCAATCGCTCGTCTGTTGCATCATGGCGCGTCTCGGCGCAATCGACCGATTCGCTCGACCCATTATTTTCGATTTACGGCTAAAATAAATTTTTCTCATTTTATTCAATAACATATTCTTGCTTAGATAACTTTTTTACATAGGGATTAAGCATTTAGAACGATATAATGTTTAAAATAAGGGCACTTTACTCTTGACATTTTACGGTTTTTTCAATTTTCTGAAAAATCCTACCATTAGATTTTTTTAAAAATACGATATTCTTGCTTAACTAACGTTTCTACATAGGGATTAAGCATTTAGAACGAAATCTAATGTCAGAAAATGGCACTTTACTCTTGACATTTTTCGGTTTTTTCAATTTTCTGGAAAATCCTATCATTAGATTTTTTTAAAAATACGATATTCTTGCTTAACTAACGTTTTTACATAGGGATTAAGCATTTAGAACGAAATCTAATGTAGGAAAATGGTACTTTACTCTTGATCGGTACGTTGGGACTTTGAAAATATTCGGGCGTTCCAATCGCTCGTCTGTTGCATCATAGCGCGTCTCGGCGCAATCGACCGATTCGCTCGACCCATTATTTTCGATTTACGGCTAAAATAAATTTTTCTCATTTTATTCAATAACATATTCTTGCTTAGATAACTTTTTTACATAGGGATTAAGCATTTAGAACGATATAATGTTTAAAATAAGGGCACTTTACTCTTGACATTTTACGGTTTTTTCAATTTTCTGAAAAATCCTACCATTAGATTTTTTTAAAAATACGATATTCTTGCTTAACTAACGTTTCTACATAGGGATTAAGCATTTAGAACGAAATCTAATGTCAGAAAATGGCACTTTACTCTTGACATTTTTCGGTTTTTTCAATTTTCTGGAAAATCCTATCATTAGATTTTTTTAAAAATACGATATTCTTGCTTAACTAACGTTTTTACATAGGGATTAAGCATTTAGAACGAAATCTAATGTAGGAAAATGGTACTTTACTCTTGACCGGTACGTTGGGACTTTGAAAATATTCGGGCGTTCCAATCGCTCGTCTGTTGCATCATAGCGCGTCTCGGCGCAATCGACCGATTCGCTCGACCCATTATTTTCGATTTACGGCTAAAATAAATTTTTCTCATTTTATTCAATAACATATTCTTGCTTAGATAACTTTTTTACATAGGGATTAAGCATTTAGAACGATATAATGTTTAAAATAAGGGCACTTTACTCTTGACATTTTACGGTTTTTTCAATTTTCTGAAAAATCCTATCATTAGATTTTTTTAAAAATACGATAATCTTGCATAACTAACGTTTCTACATAGGGATTAAGCATTTAGAACGAAATCTAATGTCAGAAAATGGCACTTTACTCTTGACATTTTTCGGTTTTTTCAATTTTCTGGAAAATCCTATCATTAGATTTTTTTAAAAATACGATATTCTTGCTTAACTAACGTTTTTACATAGGGATTAAGCATTTAGAACGAAATCTAATGTAGGAAAATGGTACTTTACTCTTGACCGGTACGTTGGGACTTTGAAAATATTCGGGCGTTCCAATCGCTCGTCTGTTGCATCATAGCGCGTCTCGGCGCAATCGACCGATTCGCTCGACCCATTATTTTCGATTTACGGCTAAAATAAATTTTTCTCATTTTATTCAATAACATATTCTTGCTTAGATAACTTTTTTACATAGGGATTAAGCATTTAGAACGAAATCTAATGTAGGAAAATGGTACTTTACTCTTGATCGGTACGTTGGGACTTTGAAAATATTCGGGCGTTCCAATCGCTCGTCTGTTGCATCATGGCGCGTCTCGGCGCAATCGACCGATTCGCTCGACCCATTATTTTCGATTTACGGCTAAAATAAATTTTTCTCATTTTATTCAATAACATATTCTTGCTTAGATAACTTTTTTACATAGGGATTAAGCATTTAGAACGATATAATGTTTAAAATAAGGGCACTTTACTCTTGACATTTTACGGTTTTTTCAATTTTCTGAAAAATCCTATCATTAGATTTTTTTAAAAATACGATATTCATGCTTAACTAACGTTTCTACATAGGGATTAAGCATTTAGAACGAAATCTAATGTCAGAAAATGGCACTTTACTCTTGACATTTTTCGGTTTTTTCAATTTTCTGGAAAATCCTATCATTAGATTTTTTTTAAAATACGATATTCTTGCTTAACTAACGTTTTTACATAGGGATTAAGCATTTAGAACGAAATCTAATGTAGGAAAATGGTACTTTACTCTTGACCGGTACGTTGGGACTTTGAAAATATTCGGGCGTTCCAATCGCTCGTCTGTTGCATCATGGCGCGTCTCGGCGCAATCGACCGATTCGCTCGACCCATTATTTTCGATTTACGGCTAAAATAAATTTTTCTCATTTTATTCAATAACATATTCTTGCTTAGATAACTTTTTTACATAGGGATTAAGCATTTAGAACGATATAATGTTTAAAATAAGGGCACTTTACTCTTGACATTTTACGGTTTTTTCAATTTTCTGAAAAATCCTACCATTAGATTTTTTTAAAAATACGATATTCTTGCTTAACTAACGTTTCTACATAGGGATTAAGCATTTAGAACGAAATCTAATGTCAGAAAATGGCACTTTACTCTTGACATTTTTCGGTTTTTTCAATTTTCTGGAAAATCCTATCATTAGATTTTTTTAAAAATACGATATTCTTGCTTAACTAACGTTTTTACATAGGGATTAAGCATTTAGAACGAAATCTAATGTAGGAAAATGGTACTTTACTCTTGATCGGTACGTTGGGACTTTGAAAATATTCGGGCGTTCCAATCGCTCGTCTGTTGCATCATAGCGCGTCTCGGCGCAATCGACCGATTCGCTCGACCCATTATTTTCGATTTACGGCTAAAATAAATTTTTCTCATTTTATTCAATAACATATTCTTGCTTAGATAACTTTTTTACATAGGGATTAAGCATTTAGAACGATATAATGTTTAAAATAAGGGCACTTTACTCTTGACATTTTACGGTTTTTTCAATTTTCTGAAAAATCCTATCATTAGATTTTTTTAAAAATACGATATTCATGCTTAACTAACGTTTCTACATAGGGATTAAGCATTTAGAACGAAATCTAATGTCAGAAAATGGCACTTTACTCTTGACATTTTTCGGTTTTTTCAATTTTCTGGAAAATCCTATCATTAGATTTTTTTTAAAATACGATATTCTTGCTTAACTAACGTTTTTACATAGGGATTAAGCATTTAGAACGAAATCTAATGTAGGAAAATGGTACTTTACTCTTGACCGGTACGTTGGGACTTTGAAAATATTCGGGCGTTCCAATCGCTCGTCTGTTGCATCATGGCGCGTCTCGGCGCAATCGACCGATTCGCTCGACCCATTATTTTCGATTTACGGCTAAAATAAATTTTTCTCATTTTATTCAATAACATATTCTTGCTTAGATAACTTTTTTACATAGGGATTAAGCATTTAGAACGATATAATGTTTAAAATAAGGGCACTTTACTCTTGACATTTTACGGTTTTTTCAATTTTCTGAAAAATCCTACCATTAGATTTTTTTAAAAATACGATATTCTTGCTTAACTAACGTTTCTACATAGGGATTAAGCATTTAGAACGAAATCTAATGTCAGAAAATGGCACTTTACTCTTGACATTTTTCGGTTTTTTCAATTTTCTGGAAAATCCTATCATTAGATTTTTTTAAAAATACGATATTCTTGCTTAACTAACGTTTTTACATAGGGATTAAGCATTTAGAACGAAATCTAATGTAGGAAAATGGTACTTTACTCTTGATCGGTACGTTGGGACTTTGAAAATATTCGGGCGTTCCAATCGCTCGTCTGTTGCATCATAGCGCGTCTCGGCGCAATCGACCGATTCGCTCGACCCATTATTTTCGATTTACGGCTAAAATAAATTTTTCTCATTTTATTCAATAACATATTCTTGCTTAGATAACTTTTTTACATAGGGATTAAGCATTTAGAACGATATAATGTTTAAAATAAGGGCACTTTACTCTTGACATTTTACGGTTTTTTCAATTTTCTGAAAAATCCTACCATTAGATTTTTTTAAAAATACGATATTCTTGCTTAACTAACGTTTCTACATAGGGATTAAGCATTTAGAACGAAATCTAATGTCAGAAAATGGCACTTTACTCTTGACATTTTTCGGTTTTTTCAATTTTCTGGAAAATCCTATCATTAGATTTTTTTAAAAATACGATATTCTTGCTTAACTAACGTTTTTACATAGGGATTAAGCATTTAGAACGAAATCTAATGTAGGAAAATGGTACTTTACTCTTGACCGGTACGTTGGGACTTTGAAAATATTCGGGCGTTCCAATCGCTCGTCTGTTGCATCATAGCGCGTCTCGGCGCAATCGACCGATTCGCTCGACCCATTATTTTCGATTTACGGCTAAAATAAATTTTTCTCATTTTATTCAATAACATATTCTTGCTTAGATAACTTTTTTACATAGGGATTAAGCATTTAGAACGATATAATGTTTAAAATAAGGGCACTTTACTCTTGACATTTTACGGTTTTTTCAATTTTCTGAAAAATCCTACCATTAGATTTTTTTAAAAATACGATATTCTTGCTTAACTAACGTTTCTACATAGGGATTAAGCATTTAGAACGAAATCTAATGTCAGAAAATGGCACTTTACTCTTGACATTTTTCGGTTTTTTCAATTTTCTGGAAAATCCTATCATTAGATTTTTTTAAAAATACGATATTCTTGCTTAACTAACGTTTTTACATAGGGATTAAGCATTTAGAACGAAATCTAATGTAGGAAAATGGTACTTTACTCTTGATCGGTACGTTGGGACTTAGAAAATATTCGGCCGTACGCGGCGCGTCTCGGCGCTTCGAACAGCTCCGGTGTCCCCATTATTTTCGATTTACGGCTAAAATAAATTTTTCTAATTTTTTTCAATAACATATTCTTGCTTAAATAACTTTTTTACATAGGGATTAAGCATTTAGAACGATACATTGTTTAAAATAATGGCACTTTACTCTTGACATTTTACGGTTTTTTCAATTTTCTGAAAAATCCTATCATTAGATTTTTTTAAAAATACGATATTCTTGCTTAACTAACGTTTCTACATAGGGATTAAGCATTTAGAACGAAATCTAATGTCAGAAAATGGCACTTTACTCTTGACATTTTTCGGTTTTTTCAATTTTCTGGAAAATCCTATCATTAGATTTTTTTAAAAATACGATATTCTTGCTTAACTAACGTTTTTACATAGGGATTAAGCATTTAGAACGAAATCTAATGTAGGAAAATGGTACTTTACTCTTGATCGGTACGTTGGGACTTAGAAAATATTCGGCCGTACGCGGCGCGTCTCGGCGCTTCGAACAGCTCCGGTGTCCCCATTATTTTCGATTTACGGCTAAAATAAATTTTTCTAATTTTTTTCGATTACATATTCTTGCTTAAATAACTTTTTTACATAGGGATTAAGCATTTAGAACGACATGTTGTTTAAAATAATGGTACTTTACTCTTGTGATTTTTCGGTTTTTTTTGATTATTTTGAAAAATAAATTTTTGTAATTTTTTTAAATGCGATATTCGTGATCAGTGAACGATTTCACATATGGATTAAGCATTTAGAATCGTGCGGACGCGTTATTAAAAAAGTTTACTCGATGCGATGGGACTTTAAAAAGTTTGTGAAAATTTTCATATTGGGAAAAAATGTGTAATTTTTTGTCTAGTTTACGGTAGTGTAATTTATTTTAATGTTTACTATAAAAATTTTTTTCGTTCGTTCACGCGCTATGTTACAACAGCACGGCCGGGCGGTCTGTTGCCGCAGCGGTTTACACTCATAAGCGCGCGTGCTATTCGGCCGGCGGCGCCGGCGTCCTTGCCGGCCGTTCGGTATCTATAAGAGATACACGGTCCGTGCGAGGCGGACGGAGCAGAGCGGGTTTTGGGCCAATTCTACGATCTCGGTCGAGAAGCTGTCTCAGAGCTCCTTCGGGGCTTCGGTCCTGACTGTTTCGTGCCGTTTACGTTACGGACTTTTCTCCACACAGCGTGGCCACGGGTCGGTGTCTTTGACCGAATGGCCCATATGTGGCAAGCCCTACGGGGTTGGTTACCCGTATGCACTTTGTATGTATACTCGTACTCACTGAGCAATCGACTCTTCTGTCCGAGCGATGGAAAAATTTTTTAAAATGCATCTGTAAGATTTGGAAGCAAATCGTACCAATTGAAAACTGTGGCTAAAATGAAATAGCCCAGTGGAGAGAGAAAACTATCAAAAAACTGATTTTTTAAATCAAGAGGTGTCAGAAATCGAAATGCCTAGCGCGAGCGGAAGAACACGCTTTCTCGCCAGTCCAGCATGTGTCCTGTCCGTTCTTCCTCGGCTTGCCGATTTTGCCCAGATCAGAGGTTTCGTGCTTCCGGCGGTCAGAAGATCAGCGTGAGCGTACGCGCTTCCACGACTATGGCATCACCCATGTACTTTTTCCTTTGAATATATTTGAGTACATAAAAAATATTAAAACATATAGAGAGAACTGTGTCTTGGATCTTAAAAATTTGTCAATAGCGATGATATATTATTACTTAACTTGAAGTATTTGTACGTTTTAGCTGGGACGTACATTTATCTTACAAGATGTTAATAGCGAGACTCTTGAAGATAAAATTATCTTGTGATTTTATGAAGGCAAAGATAGAAACGTACGAAGCTGGCGTACGTAGAAAAATGTGATTTTATGATAGAACAAAAATATAATACGTACGTTTTTGGGCGTACG
>NW_027476138.1:385000-392500 GCF_051020955.1 Megalopta genalis
GTTGACGCAATGTGATTTCTGCCCAGTGCTCTGAATGTCAACGTGAAGAAATTCAAAAAAGCGCGGGTAAACGGCGGGAGTAACTATGACTCTCTTAACCATCAGTCTCATAGTTTAGCAAGCAGCCCCCTTCTCGTGGGTCCCGCCGCCAGTACCTCCTTTGGAGGGAAGCTAAGAGCTGCCTCTGCGAATCTGGCCAGTAGGGCTGCCACCCCTACTGGTCGAAACCTAACTGGCCCAAAGAATATAAAGAAAAAGCCTCGGATGGACGACACACCCATGTTCGGTGGTCGTCAAGGCGGCTCGTCCACTGGCGACGCCGCACCAGTTACTGAAGGCGGGTCGGGCTCCGTTCGTACCTCGAATGAGGGCTTCGCGTGTGAATATCCTGGATGCGGTCGGGTATTTTCCACCAAAACCGGCCGCGGAGTCCATCAACAGCGGGGTCATAAGGATTGGTATGATTCCCGTCAGGATACGACGCGGGTTAAGGCACGATGGTCACCTGAAGACTTAGCCATTCTCGCGAGACAGGAGGCGCGACTGACGTTACAAGGTGTGACTTTCTTGAATCAGGAGCTTCTGAAAATAATACCCAACAGAACTCTTGAAGCAATCAAAGGGCAAAGGCGGAAGAAGGAATATAAGGCCATAGTTGAGCGTTTCCTCAATGAGATGCGCTCTCCTAACGATGCGGCCACTCTTCCTGCCATTGGAATCATTACACCTCCTACGATCGATACCAACCTCGAACCACACCTTCCTGACGAGACTTCGGGTGATCTCTCTCAAGAGACAGCCCGGAACTTGGTCTTGGAGTATTTACGGGGGCTACCGGCCTTTAATGATCACAATTTCAATACTGATGTACTCAATGAAATTGTGAGGTCCCTCAACACCTGGGAACAAGCGCGGATTATCGAAGAACTTTCTATTTACCTTCGCAAAACCTTTCTGATTCGTCGTAAGGTATCCGTGCCCGAGATAACAGCAGCTCCTAAGTCAGTATCGCGCCGAAAACTCCGCAGGGCTGAGTATGCTAAGGTGCAGAAGGCGTGGAAGCGAAACAGAACAACTTGTTTACGTGATATACTTAGGGATAAGAAGACGTCCTCGGCACCACCTGAGGAAGTCATGGTCCCATTCTGGGAGAAGATCATGACCTCGAAAGACACTATGACGCCCGGTACCACACCTGCAACGGGGGCTCTGACGGAACTATGGGCGCCTATCTCACCTAAAGAAATTAGGGCGGCTTTGCCTCCCTTGGGTACTGCGCCTGGACCAGATGGACTCTCCGCCAAAGAATTCCGAGGTGTTCCGATCAATATTTGGACGAGAATTTTTAATATCTTTGTCATATGTGGTAAACTCCCACAACATCTCTTGGAGTCTCGGACAACCCTCATACCAAAAAAAAGACGGTGCCTCGGAACCCGGGGATTTCAGACCCATCACGGTCTCATCGACCATCACAAGAGCCTTCCACAAAGTCCTGGCCAACCGGATGGCTAAACTCATCCGGGTGGACCCGCGACAGAAGGCCTTTAGGCCAATTGATGGATGTTCCGAGAGCATTTTCCTAATGGATTTTATTTTAAAGTTCTCGAGACAGAACCACCAACCTCTGTTTATGGCGTCCCTGGATGTGGCAAAAGCCTTTGATTCGGTCACACATCAGACCATAGTAGATACTCTCCGATCATCTGGAGTTCCAAGTCCAATGGTTGAGTATATAGCGGAGACTTATGACCGATCGTGCACGCGGCTTCAATGTGGAGGCTGGGAATCTCATGCGATACACCCTACTTGTGGGGTTAAGCAGGGAGACCCACTATCACCGATAATATTCAACTTGGTGATTGACCGACTCTTCTCCAAACTCCCTAGGGAGATAGGAGTACGTATCGGAAACTCCATTGTTAATGCCATTGGATACGCTGATGATCTGGTCCTATTCGCACTATCACCTGCCGGTCTCCAACAGTTGCTCGACGTCTCTACGATGTATCTACATGAATGTGGTCTACGGGTGAACCAGTCGAAGTGCTTCACAGTGTCCTTAAAAACGGTCCCTAAACAGAAGAAGTCGATCGTTGATGCGGCGCAATCGTTCAACTGCCTCGGGCGTCCGATCCCAGCACTTAAACGCACGGATGAATGGAAGTATCTGGGTGTTCCGTTCACTCCTGAAGGTCGACTCATGAAGAATCCTCTTGATCGAGTCAAACAGGAGATACATATTCTAACAACGGCACCCTTGAAACCCCAACAACGTCTGTTCGCGTTGCGAACAATGGTACTTCCTGCATTATATCACCTGCTAGTGCTGGGTTCAATTAATATCAGTTTACTGAATAAACTTGACGCTACGATTCGGAAAGCGGTTCGAAAATGGTTAAACCTGCCGCACGACGTTCCTAATGCGTACTTCCATGCTGACGTCAAGGATGGCGGCCTATCTTTACCATCGTTTCGTTGGGTAATCCCACTTCAGCGTTTCAATCGCTTGGGAGCCCTCAAAATCATTGAAAATGATGAGGTCCCAGTGGTGATGCGGCAGTTTGTTGAAGCCGAGATTAAACGCGTCCAACTACGTTTAAAGGATCACGGGCAATCCATCAGCTCGTTGACCCTGTGCAAAGCACGATTCTCGAGACTGCTTCACGAATCCAATGATGGTCGCCCTCTTGAGAAATCGCGTGACGTGATGCGGCAGCATACATGGCTTACGGATGGGAACCTCTTTGTTTCCGGGCATGACTTTATATATATGAATAAAGTTCGGATTAATGCCATCCCACTAAAATCTCGGATGGCTAGAGGCCGTATTCGTGACCGACACTGCCGTGCGGGTTGTGGTGCGGCCGAAACACTTCAGCACGTGCTGCAACAATGCCACCGGACGCACGACGCGCGGATAAAACGTCACAATGCGTGCCTAGAATATCTGCTGCGTCATCAGCGTGCATCAGTGCACGTCGAGCGGGAACCTAGATTCAAGACGTCGGAGACCCTGATGAAACCCGATGCGATTTTAACAAAGGCGAACATGGCTATTATTATCGATGCCCAAATCGTTGGCGAGCGAGTTGACCTTGATCGTGCACATCGGGCAAAGATCGAGAAATACAGGGTTCTTGAGAATGACGTTAAGGCTAGGTATTCCGTCGACGAGGTGATATTCACTTCCCTCACGCTATCATCTAGGGGTATCTGGAGCGGAAAGTCGTTCGATCATCTGACCTCGCTGGGCCTTCTAAAATTGTCGGACGCTAAGATCTTGTCCACAAGGGCCCTGATAGGTGGACTCCACGCGCTGAGCGTTTTTAATCGTAGGACCACGACGAGGCCGCGCTTGGGGACGTAGGAGCTGGACCAGCCTTCAGCTATTTTTTTACTGTGCTGCCTGCAGTTAATCAGGCACAATGAGAGAGGGGTTTTAGTGGGTAGTATAAGATCTTGAGTCCCACACTACCGGCGACCTACATCTAGCCGGTGTGCGTAAACGCATTTCCCCTCTTTAAAAAAAAAAAAAAAAAAAAAAAAAAAAAAAAAAAAAAAAAAAATAGCCAAATGCCTCGTCATCTAATTAGTGACGCGCATGAATGGATTAACGAGATTCCCATCTGTCCCTATCTACTGACTCCGCTCTCAACCGCCGTGGTGAACGGACGTGCGACAAGTCGCTCCGAAGTTAATCCGCGTCGTTTCGTAAACGGTAGTTAAAAGTGACGAAAATCAAAAATTTTTTGTATCAACGTGCAGTGTTTTTTACCAACAACAACCTTGTGCAGTTCATTTGTTGATTGTTTTAACGTTAAAAAAGTTATAAGCATAAACATTTACTTTAAATTGTTCGCGTCCGTAAATTTTGACTACCTGCGCCGTCCCGGATTACAAGGGTCGCCGGCCAGGTAACGGTACCGCTTAACGGTAAAAGTAACGGTTTCTCGGCCTGTAGTACATTCCTCCGCGAAAACTCCTTAGCAACCGTCCCTAGTTACGCGCAAATTTCTTGATACGTACATTATTTTTCACGTGTGAGTTTCCAAAAATCCGAAGAAAAAAATCCGTGTGCAACTCCTAGACGACCTGGACGCCAGCCCAGCAGCCAACCGCCAGCCGACAAACCCACCACCTCGCCAGCCGACCACAACAGACAGGATGGAAGCCGATACATCCGATACAGAGGGCTACATCAAAGTAAGTAAACGCAACAGAAAAAATAAACGTAGAATAGTCTCCGACGCAGAATTAGACTCTGACACCCCGCTAACCAACGTGCCCTCTCAAAAGCCCCCCAAAACCCGGAGAAAATCCGAAGCCCCTTCTCCGCCCCCGGTCACACCTGCCCCCAACAATCCGCAAAACAACAGCAGCAAGACGGCCGCCGTCACTCCCTCCCCCGATCTCACCGCGAACGAACTTCGCTTAAAATCCGAAAAGGTCTCAATGGCCTTATTGAACTTCTTAATGGACCAGGACAACGGTCTCTATCCCGAAGCATCGCAGTTTATCGCCAGTAAACTCGCGAAACTGCAAAGTATCCTTGGAGCGTCCCTCCTCCGCTGCAGTAACCTCGAGGGCCAAATCCACGCCATCACCTCCGAAAATAAAATGCAGCGCAAGACCCTCGAGACAGTCACTGAAAAGTGTCAAGTCTCGAAAGAACCCTCCCGACCCACCACCTACGCCGAAAGAGTCGGAGTCCGCTCCAAAACTGCGGCTCTTTCAAATTTAAAACAGAACCCTCCTAGCGCGATCACGATCCTTCCACAGGATCCCAAGGTCTTCGAATCCAGTGAGAAGACCAAGGAAGCAGTCCTGAAGCTCGTTTCCCCTTCCGAGAACAAATTGCAAATAAAGAGCATCAGGAGGATCCAGGGCAACGGGATCCTAGTCGAGTCCTCTAAAAATTCTGACCTAACCACCCTTCAAGGCAACGCGCAGTTGAAAGCTGCCGGCCTAATAGTAGGAGCCCCGCTAAAGAAAAATCCCAGAATAATATTGTACGACGTCCCGAAACTCGAGAGTGACGAAGCCACACTTAAGGCTATCGTCAACCAGAATCTCGACGGCCCCGAAAAATCTATTTCCCAACAGATCAAACTCGCATTTAAATCAGGCGACAAAAACAGAGATAGATGCAACTGGATTCTAGAAGTGTCTAAACAGGCCCGCGACATCCTCGTCAAGAAAGAGCGAGTCTACGTCGCATGGAATTGTTGCCGCGTCAACGATTACATCGCGGCGACCCGCTGTTACAAGTGCCACAGCTTCGGTCACACGACGAAATACTGCCGCGCCGAGAAAGACATTTGTGGTCATTGCGCCGAGCAAGACCACACTTTCAAAAC
The DNA here is from genome assembly GCF_051020955.1 of Megalopta genalis. NCBI lineage: Eukaryota > Metazoa > Arthropoda > Insecta > Hymenoptera > Halictidae > Megalopta > Megalopta genalis. Next base: position 390,361 of record NW_027476138.1, read on the forward strand.
ATGCCCAAACAAGGCCAAACCGTCCTGCTGCCATAATTGCCAGAAAACCGGCAAACCCGCCACCCACTCTGTCACCCACAGCGAATGTCCGGCATACATCGCTGCTATAAATCAGGTCCTCGCTCGCACGGATTATGGTTTATAAACCTAACCACTCCCAATCCATGCCCACCCTTAAAATAGGCCAAGTATCCACTAGACGCAACACAAGTAGCACGCGAATCCTAAAAGTAGCACAAATAAACGCCGGAGGTTCTAAGACAGTGACTGACGAACTCAGACAGATAGCGACAAACAAAAAGATAGATATACTCTTGCTTCAGGAGCCCTACAGTAACGCGAACTCCATCCCAGGCTTCGGAATTACTACAAAAATCATAACCGACAAAAAACGCTTTTCAAAAATCTCTACCGCGGACAAAATTAAATCAGCAATAGTTATTTTCAACACCGAAATAGAAGCCCTTAAGATCGCACAAATAAGCAACACCCATTGCACATGCGTAGAAATCTGCACGAAAGACGACAGATTCTACATAATCAACGCGTATCTCCAATTTTGCGAAAACATAGACTCATACTTAGCCCACCTAGATAAAGCAATTACAACTCTCAAGGGGCATAAAATAATAATTAGCTTAGATTCAAACGCGAACTCCCCCCTCTGGTTCAGCAAACGCACAGATCCTCGAGGAGAGACAATGGAAGATTTCATCTCCCAACACAGACTCTTCGTAGTTAATAAGCCTTCCGCAACCTTCACATTCAACACACCTAGAGGAACTTCTAACATTGATCTCACTCTAGCGTGTGCAAACTCATTCGACAAAATCAGGTGTTGGTCGGTACATGACAGTACGACCACGAGCGACCACAGTCTAATAACCTATTCCATCCAACTATTCCACACTTCTAGCCGACCAGTCAGAACCAATAGGTTCAACGTTAAAAAAGCAGACTGGGACAAATTTCACCACTGTCTCTCCAACAAAACTACAAACGACCCGCCCCCCTTAGAAACCTCAACTCCAGAATCACTCGCCGCGAAAATAGAAAATAAAATCATAACAGCAGCAGAACAATCCATCCCGCAAAAAACACGCTTCCCGAAATCCGTCCCTTGGTGGACTCCGCAACTAAGCAAACTTAGAAAAGAGGTCACTGAGGCAAGACGTATCTATCAAAGAACAAAAACGAAATCGGTAAGGCAATCCTTAGGAGAGTCTTATCGAACCCTCCGAAATAAATATATATCAAAAATTAGATCCGCGAAACTCAAAAGCTGGAGAAACTTCGTCTCCAAGGAAGGAAACGAAAACGCATGGGGAATAACATACAAAATAGCAAACAAAAAACTAAAAGCAGACAAAGTATGCGAAAGTATACAAATACAAGGTGAACAAACAATCACACTACGCGACACAATAGACAAACTCTTAGCCCACCTAGTTCCAGACGATAACACGACCAACGAAACAAACAGACAAATTAACATCCGACTGGAGACGTCGTCACCTCCAGCCACGGAAAATTCTCCCCCATTCTTAAAAACAGACATAGCCACAATAGTAAAATCCCTTAAACCGAATAAAGCCCCCGGACACGACCGACTAGAAAACGTAATCATTAAGCGAGCCTGGACTACCCTACATGGGGAAATCACAGGACTGTTTAGTGATTGCCTAACCCACGGCGTATTCCCAAAACAATGGAAGCGTGCTCAGATTCGTGTGCTACTTAAAGGAAAAGAGAAAGAGGAGAGCGATCCTAAGTCCTATAGGCCGATCTCTCTCCTCCCAGTCCTCGGCAAAATTCTGGAAAAGCTTATGGCCAATAAGATCCACTGCCTTCTGCACAACCATGAGCTCACCTCTGATAGACAATTCGGATTCAAACCCGGAAGGTCAACAGAGGACGCCATGGTTGAATTAAGAAAACATGTAACTTACTCTCGGAACAAATATATGATAGGTCTGCTCTTCGACATCTCAGGAGCTTTCGATTCGGTATGGTGGCCCAGCATCCTCTGGAACCTAAAAAATAGAAATTGTCCGCAAAATATATACAAAGTTATTCAAAGTTACCTCTCTGACCGAACAGCAGAGATAGTCACCTCTAGCTTCATATCCCGCAAATCAGT
>NW_027476138.1:397500-402500 GCF_051020955.1 Megalopta genalis
TATAAAAAGTATACGGCTGTGTAGCGGGGATCAAAACGAGTAATTTCGTGTATAAAGTTTAATTAATCTCCCAATAGTTTGCCGGGAAACATCGATTATTCCGATCTAGAAAGAGACAGAGACAGTCGATCCGCGTTATGTTAAATATTTCAAGGTTCCCGATTCCACAAAATTATAAAAAGTATACGGCTGTGTAGCGGGGATCAAAACGAGTAATTTCATGTATAAAGTTTAATTAAACTCCCAATAGTTTGCCGGGAAACATCGATTATTCCGATCTAGAAAGAGACAGAGACAGTCGATCCGCGTTATGTTAAATATTTCAAGGTTACCGATTCCACAAAATTATAAAAAGTATACGGCTGTGTAGCGGGGATCAAAACGAGTAATTTCGTGTATAAAGTTTAATTAAACTCCCAATAGTTTGCCGGGAAACATCGATTATTCCGATCTAGAAAGAGACAGAGACAGTCGATCCGCGTTATGTTAAATATTTCAAGGTTCCCGATTCCACAAAATTATAAAAAGTATACGGCTGTGTAGCGGGGATCAAAACGAGTAATTTCGTGTATAAAGTTTAATTAATCTCCCAATAGTTTGCCGGGAAACATCGATTATTCCGATCTAGAAAGAGACAGAGACAGTCGATCCGCGTTATGTTAAATATTTCAAGGTTCCCGATTCCACAAAATTATAAAAAGTATACGGCTGTGTAGCGGGGATCAAAACGAGTAATTTCATGTATAAAGTTTAATTAAACTCCCAATAGTTTGCCGGGAAACATCGATTATTCCGATCTAGAAAGAGACAGAGACAGTCGATCCGCGTTATGTTAAATATTTCAAGGTTACCGATTCCACAAAATTATAAAAAGTATACGGCTGTGTAGCGGGGATCAAAACGAGTAATTTCGTGTATAAAGTATAATTAATATCCCATTAGTTTGCCGGGAAACATCGATTATTCCGATCTAGAAAGAGACAGAGACAGTCGATCCGCGTTATGTTAAATATTTCAAGGTTCCCGATTCCACAAAATTATAAAAAGTATACGGCTGTGTAGCGGGGATCAAAACGAGTAATTTCGTGTATAAAGTTTAATTAATATCCCATTACATTGCCGGGAAACATCAATACTTCGATCGCGCGAGAGAGACAGAGAAACGAACAGTCTTTTTTTCGATTTACGGCTAAAATAAATTTTTCTCATTTTATTCAATAACATATTCTTGCTTAGATAACTTTTTTACATAGGGATTAAGCATTTAGAACGATATAATGTTTAAAATAAGGGCACTTTACTCTTGACATTTTACGGTTTTTTCAATTTTCTGAAAAATCCTACCATTAGATTTTTTTAAAAATACGATATTCTTGCTTAACTAACGTTTCTACATAGGGATTAAGCATTTAGAACGAAATCTAATGTCAGAAAATGGCACTTTACTCTTGACATTTTTCGGTTTTTTCAATTTTCTGGAAAATCCTATCATTAGATTTTTTTAAAAATACGATATTCTTGCTTAACTAACGTTTTTACATAGGGATTAAGCATTTAGAACGAAATCTAATGTAGGAAAATGGTACTTTACTCTTGATCGGTACGTTGGGACTTTGAAAATATTCGGGCGTTCCAATCGCTCGTCTGTTGCATCATAGCGCGTCTCGGCGCAATCGACCGATTCGCTCGACCCATTATTTTCGATTTACGGCTAAAATAAATTTTTCTCATTTTATTCAATAACATATTCTTGCTTAGATAACTTTTTTACATAGGGATTAAGCATTTAGAACGATATAATGTTTAAAATAAGGGCACTTTACTCTTGACATTTTACGGTTTTTTCAATTTTCTGAAAAATCCTACCATTAGATTTTTTTAAAAATACGATATTCTTGCTTAACTAACGTTTCTACATAGGGATTAAGCATTTAGAACGAAATCTAATGTCAGAAAATGGCACTTTACTCTTGACATTTTTCGGTTTTTTCAATTTTCTGGGAAATCCTATCATTAGATTTTTTTAAAAATACGATATTCTTGCTTAACTAACGTTTTTACATAGGGATTAAGCATTTAGAACGAAATCTAATGTAGGAAAATGGTACTTTACTCTTGATCGGTACGTTGGGACTTTGAAAATATTCGGGCGTTCCAATCGCTCGTCTGTTGCATCATAGCGCGTCTCGGCGCAATCGACCGATTCGCTCGACCCATTATTTTCGATTTACGGCTAAAATAAATTTTTCTCATTTTATTCAATAACATATTCTTGCTTAGATAACTTTTTTACATAGGGATTAAGCATTTAGAACGATATAATGTTTAAAATAAGGGCACTTTACTCTTGACATTTTACGGTTTTTTCAATTTTCTGAAAAATCCTACCATTAGATTTTTTTAAAAATACGATATTCTTGCTTAACTAACGTTTCTACATAGGGATTAAGCATTTAGAACGAAATCTAATGTCAGAAAATGGCACTTTACTCTTGACATTTTTCGGTTTTTTCAATTTTCTGGAAAATCCTATCATTAGATTTTTTTAAAAATACGATATTCTTGCTTAACTAACGTTTTTACATAGGGATTAAGCATTTAGAACGAAATCTAATGTAGGAAAATGGTACTTTACTCTTGATCGGTACGTTGGGACTTTGAAAATATTCGGGCGTTCCAATCGCTCGTCTGTTGCATCATAGCGCGTCTCGGCGCAATCGACCGATTCGCTCGACCCATTATTTTCGATTTACGGCTAAAATAAATTTTTCTCATTTTATTCAATAACATATTCTTGCTTAGATAACTTTTTTACATAGGGATTAAGCATTTAGAACGATATAATGTTTAAAATAAGGGCACTTTACTCTTGACATTTTACGGTTTTTTCAATTATCTGAAAAATCCTACCATTAGATTTTTTTAAAAATACGATATTCTTGCTTAACTAACGTTTCTACATAGGGATTAAGCATTTAGAACGAAATCTAATGTCAGAAAATGGCACTTTACTCTTGACATTTTTCGGTTTTTTCAATTTTCTGGAAAATCCTATCATTAGATTTTTTTAAAAATACGATATTCTTGCTTAACTAACGTTTTTACATAGGGATTAAGCATTTAGAACGAAATCTAATGTAGGAAAATGGTACTTTACTCTTGACCGGTACGTTGGGACTTTGAAAATATTCGGGCGTTCCAATCGCTCGTCTGTTGCATCATGGCGCGTCTCGGCGCAATCGACCGATTCGCTCGACCCATTATTTTCGATTTACGGCTAAAATAAATTTTTCTCATTTTATTCAATAACATATTCTTGCTTAGATAACTTTTTTACATAGGGATTAAGCATTTAGAACGATATAATGTTTAAAATAAGGGCACTTTACTCTTGACATTTTACGGTTTTTTCAATTTTCTGAAAAATCCTACCATTAGATTTTTTTAAAAATACGATATTCTTGCTTAACTAACGTTTCTACATAGGGATTAAGCATTTAGAACGAAATCTAATGTCAGAAAATGGCACTTTACTCTTGACATTTTTCGGTTTTTTCAATTTTCTGGAAAATCCTATCATTAGATTTTTTTAAAAATACGATATTCTTGCTTAACTAACGTTTTTACATAGGGATTAAGCATTTAGAACGAAATCTAATGTAGGAAAATGGTACTTTACTCTTGACCGGTACGTTGGGACTTTGAAAATATTCGGGCGTTCCAATCGCTCGTCTGTTGCATCATGGCGCGTCTCGGCGCAATCGACCGATTCGCTCGACCCATTATTTTCGATTTACGGCTAAAATAAATTTTTCTCATTTTATTCAATAACATATTCTTGCTTAGATAACTTTTTTACATAGGGATTAAGCATTTAGAACGATATAATGTTTAAAATAAGGGCACTTTACTCTTGACATTTTACGGTTTTTTCAATTTTCTGAAAAATCCTATCATTAGATTTTTTTAAAAATACGATAATCTTGCTTAACTAACGTTTCTACATAGGGATTAAGCATTTAGAACGAAATCTAATGTCAGAAAATGGCACTTTACTCTTGACATTTTTCGGTTTTTTCAATTTTCTGGAAAATCCTATCATTAGATTTTTTTTAAAATACGATATTCTTGCTTAACTAACGTTTTTACATAGGGATTAAGCATTTAGAACGAAATCTAATGTAGGAAAATGGTACTTTACTCTTGATCGGTACGTTGGGACTTAGAAAATATTCGGGCGTACGCGGCGCGCTCGGCGCTTCGAACAGCTCCGGTGTCCCCATTATTTTCGATTTACGGCTAAAATAAATTTTTCTCATTTTATTCAATAACATATTCTTGCTTAGATAACTTTTTTACATAGGGATTAAGCATTTAGAACGATACATTGTTTAAAATAATGGCACTTTACTCTTGACATTTTACGGTTTTTTCAATTTTCTGAAAAATCCTATCATTAGATTTTTTTAAAAATACGATATTCTTGCTTAACTAACGTTTCTACATAGGGATTAAGCATTTAGAACGAAATCTAATGTCAGAAAATGGCACTTTACTCTTGACATTTTTCGGTTTTTTCAATTTTCTGGAAAATCCTATCATTAGATTTTTTTAAAAATACGATATTCTTGCTTAACTAACGTTTTTACATAGGGATTAAGCATTTAGAACGAAATCTAATGTAGGAAAATGGTACTTTACTCTTGACCGGTACGTTGGGACTTAGAAAATATTCGGCCGTACGCGGCGCGTCTCGGCGCTTCGAACAGCTCCGGTGTCCCCATTATTTTCGATTTACGGCTAAAATAAATTTTTCTAATTTTTTTCGATTACATATTCTTGCTTAAATAACTTTTTTACATAGGGATTAAGCATTTAGAACGACATGTTGTTTAAAATAATGGTACTTTACTCTTGTGATTTTTCGGTTTTTTTTGATTATTTTGAAAAATAAATTTTTGTAATTTTTTTAAATGCGATATTCGTGATCAGTGAACGAT
>NW_027476138.1:417500-437500 GCF_051020955.1 Megalopta genalis
GGTACGAAACAATACGCCGCTGGAAAAAAAAGCAATACGCCGCTGGTACGAACCAATACGCCGCTGGAAAAAAAGCAATACGCCGCTGGAAAAAAAGCAATACGCCGCTGGTACGAACCAATACGCCGCTGGAAAAAAAAGCAATACGCCGCTGGTACGAAGCAATACGCCGCTGGTAAAAAAGCAATACGCCGCTGGTACGAAGCAATACGCCGCTGGTACTTTGTAATAAGAATTACATTACAAGATAGAAAGCACTACGCCGCTGGACATAAAATCTCCATTATCCGAACGAAAGTAACACGCCGCTGGTACTTTATTTTATTATAATAATTTAATTATAAGACAGAAACCGCTGGTACTTGGTTGTAAAATCTCCATTATCCGAACGAAAGCAATACGCCGTTGGTACTTGGTTATAAAATTTTCATTACAAGACAGAAAGCAATATGCCGCTGGTTATATTAATGTAATCTTATGGAAAGCATTACGCCGCTGGAACTTTGACCATTGCAATAATCGATCGGAAGCTATACACAGCAAGGAATACGAATATTATACCAAGAGATCGAAAACAATACGCTGTTCGGACGTTTTGACTAGCTGTCGCACAGTGCAGACGCGTCGACCCGTCGCTCCGCATTTCGAGCGCAATTTCAGTGGTTTTTCAGTTCAGAAAATTACAGAGAGTGTTTGGTTGTGTTGCAGGAGTCAAACTGAATGATTTGATGCATAAAGTTTAATTAAACTCCCATTAGTTTGCCGGGAAACATCGATTCTTCCGATCTAGAAAGAGACAGAGATAGACGATCCGCGTTATGTTAAATATTTCAAGGTTCCCGATTCCACAAAATTATAAAAAGTATACGGCTGTGTAGCAGGGATCAAAACGAGTAATTTCGTGTATAAAGTTTAATTAATATCCCATTAGTTTGCCGGGAAACATCGATTATTCCGATCTAGAAAGAGACAGAGACAGTCGATCCGCGTTATGTTAAATATTTCAAGGTTACCGATTCCACAAAATTATAAAAAGTATACGGCTGTGTAGCGGGGATCAAAACGAGTAATTTCGTGTATAAAGTTTAATTAATCTCCCAATAGTTTGCCGGGAAACATCGATTATTCCGATCTAGAAAGAGACAGAGACAGTCGATCCGCGTTATGTTAAATATTTCAAGGTTCCCGATTCCACAAAATTATAAAAAGTATACGGCTGTGTAGCGGGGATCAAAACGAGTAATTTCGTGTATAAAGTTTAATTAATCTCCCAATAGTTTGCCGGGAAACATCGATTATTCCGATCTAGAAAGAGACAGAGACAGTCGATCCGCGTTATGTTAAATATTTCAAGGTTCCCGATTCCACAAAATTATAAAAAGTATACGGCTGTGTAGCGGGGATCAAAACGAGTAATTTCATGTATAAAGTTTAATTAAACTCCCAATAGTTTGCCGGGAAACATCGATTATTCCGATCTAGAAAGAGACAGAGACAGTCGATCCGCGTTATGTTAAATATTTCAAGGTTACCGATTCCACAAAATTATAAAAAGTATACGGCTGTGTAGCGGGGATCAAAACGAGTAATTTCGTGTATAAAGTTTAATTAAACTCCCAATAGTTTGCCGGGAAACATCGATTATTCCGATCTAGAAAGAGACAGAGACAGTCGATCCGCGTTATGTTAAATATTTCAAGGTTCCCGATTCCACAAAATTATAAAAAGTATACGGCTGTGTAGCGGGGATCAAAACGAGTAATTTCGTGTATAAAGTTTAATTAATCTCCCAATAGTTTGCCGGGAAACATCGATTATTCCGATCTAGAAAGAGACAGAGACAGTCGATCCGCGTTATGTTAAATATTTCAAGGTTCCCGATTCCACAAAATTATAAAAAGTATACGGCTGTGTAGCGGGGATCAAAACGAGTAATTTCATGTATAAAGTTTAATTAAACTCCCAATAGTTTGCCGGGAAACATCGATTATTCCGATCTAGAAAGAGACAGAGACAGTCGATCCGCGTTATGTTAAATATTTCAAGGTTACCGATTCCACAAAATTATAAAAAGTATACGGCTGTGTAGCGGGGATCAAAACGAGTAATTTCGTGTATAAAGTATAATTAATATCCCATTAGTTTGCCGGGAAACATCGATTATTCCGATCTAGAAAGAGACAGAGACAGTCGATCCGCGTTATGTTAAATATTTCAAGGTTCCCGATTCCACAAAATTATAAAAAGTATACGGCTGTGTAGCGGGGATCAAAACGAGTAATTTCGTGTATAAAGTTTAATTAATATCCCATTACATTGCCGGGAAACATCAATACTTCGATCGCGCGAGAGAGACAGAGAAACGAACAGTCTTTTTTTCGATTTACGGCTAAAATAAATTTTTCTCATTTTATTCAATAACATATTCTTGCTTAGATAACTTTTTTACATAGGGATTAAGCATTTAGAACGATATAATGTTTAAAATAAGGGCACTTTACTCTTGACATTTTACGGTTTTTTCAATTTTCTGAAAAATCCTACCATTAGATTTTTTTAAAAATACGATATTCTTGCTTAACTAACGTTTCTACATAGGGATTAAGCATTTAGAACGAAATCTAATGTCAGAAAATGGCACTTTACTCTTGACATTTTTCGGTTTTTTCAATTTTCTGGAAAATCCTATCATTAGATTTTTTTAAAAATACGATATTCTTGCTTAACTAACGTTTTTACATAGGGATTAAGCATTTAGAACGAAATCTAATGTAGGAAAATGGTACTTTACTCTTGATCGGTACGTTGGGACTTTGAAAATATTCGGGCGTTCCAATCGCTCGTCTGTTGCATCATAGCGCGTCTCGGCGCAATCGACCGATTCGCTCGACCCATTATTTTCGATTTACGGCTAAAATAAATTTTTCTCATTTTATTCAATAACATATTCTTGCTTAGATAACTTTTTTACATAGGGATTAAGCATTTAGAACGATATAATGTTTAAAATAAGGGCACTTTACTCTTGACATTTTACGGTTTTTTCAATTTTCTGAAAAATCCTACCATTAGATTTTTTTAAAAATACGATATTCTTGCTTAACTAACGTTTCTACATAGGGATTAAGCATTTAGAACGAAATCTAATGTCAGAAAATGGCACTTTACTCTTGACATTTTTCGGTTTTTTCAATTTTCTGGAAAATCCTATCATTAGATTTTTTTAAAAATACGATATTCTTGCTTAACTAACGTTTTTACATAGGGATTAAGCATTTAGAACGAAATCTAATGTAGGAAAATGGTACTTTACTCTTGACCGGTACGTTGGGACTTTGAAAATATTCGGGCGTTCCAATCGCTCGTCTGTTGCATCATAGCGCGTCTCGGCGCAATCGACCGATTCGCTCGACCCATTATTTTCGATTTACGGCTAAAATAAATTTTTCTCGTTTTATTCAATAACATATTCTTGCTTAGATAACTTTTTTACATAGGGATTAAGCATTTAGAACGATATAATGTTTAAAATAAGGGCACTTTACTCTTGACATTTTACGGTTTTTTCAATTTTCTGAAAAATCCTATCATTAGATTTTTTTAAAAATACGATAATCTTGCATAACTAACGTTTCTACATAGGGATTAAGCATTTAGAACGAAATCTAATGTAGGAAAATGGTACTTTACTCTTGACCGGTACGTTGGGACTTTGAAAATATTCGGGCGTTCCAATCGCTCGTCTGTTGCATCATAGCGCGTCTCGGCGCAATCGACCGATTCGCTCGACCCATTATTTTCGATTTACGGCTAAAATAAATTTTTCTCATTTTATTCAATAACATATTCTTGCTTAGATAACTTTTTTACATAGGGATTAAGCATTTAGAACGATATAATGTTTAAAATAAGGGCACTTTACTCTTGACATTTTACGGTTTTTTCAATTTTCTGAAAAATCCTACCATTAGATTTTTTTAAAAATACGATATTCTTGCTTAACTAACGTTTCTACATAGGGATTAAGCATTTAGAACGAAATCTAATGTCAGAAAATGGCACTTTACTCTTGACATTTTTCGGTTTTTTCAATTTTCTGGAAAATCCTATCATTAGATTTTTTTAAAAATACGATATTCTTGCTTAACTAACGTTTTTACATAGGGATTAAGCATTTAGAACGAAATCTAATGTAGGAAAATGGTACTTTACTCTTGACCGGTACGTTGGGACTTTGAAAATATTCGGGCGTTCCAATCGCTCGTCTGTTGCATCATGGCGCGTCTCGGCGCAATCGACCGATTCGCTCGACCCATTATTTTCGATTTACGGCTAAAATAAATTTTTCTCATTTTATTCAATAACATATTCTTGCTTAGATAACTTTTTTACATAGGGATTAAGCATTTAGAACGATATAATGTTTAAAATAAGGGCACTTTACTCTTGACATTTTACGGTTTTTTCAATTTTCTGAAAAATCCTATCATTAGATTTTTTTAAAAATACGATATTCATGCTTAACTAACGTTTCTACATAGGGATTAAGCATTTAGAACGAAATCTAATGTCAGAAAATGGCACTTTACTCTTGACATTTTTCGGTTTTTTCAATTTTCTGGAAAATCCTATCATTAGATTTTTTTTAAAATACGATATTCTTGCTTAACTAACGTTTTTACATAGGGATTAAGCATTTAGAACGAAATCTAATGTAGGAAAATGGTACTTTACTCTTGACCGGTACGTTGGGACTTTGAAAATATTCGGGCGTTCCAATCGCTCGTCTGTTGCATCATAGCGCGTCTCGGCGCAATCGACCGATTCGCTCGACCCATTATTTTCGATTTACGGCTAAAATAAATTTTTCTCATTTTATTCAATAACATATTCTTGCTTAGATAACTTTTTTACATAGGGATTAAGCATTTAGAACGATATAATGTTTAAAATAAGGGCACTTTACTCTTGACATTTTACGGTTTTTTCAATTTTCTGAAAAATCCTACCATTAGATTTTTTTAAAAATACGATATTCTTGCTTAACTAACGTTTCTACATAGGGATTAAGCATTTAGAACGAAATCTAATGTCAGAAAATGGCACTTTACTCTTGACATTTTTCGGTTTTTTCAATTTTCTGGAAAATCCTATCATTAGATTTTTTTAAAAATACGATATTCTTGCTTAACTAACGTTTTTACATAGGGATTAAGCATTTAGAACGAAATCTAATGTAGGAAAATGGTACTTTACTCTTGATCGGTACGTTGGGACTTTGAAAATATTCGGGCGTTCCAATCGCTCGTCTGTTGCATCATAGCGCGTCTCGGCGCAATCGACCGATTCGCTCGACCCATTATTTTCGATTTACGGCTAAAATAAATTTTTCTCATTTTATTCAATAACATATTCTTGCTTAGATAACTTTTTTACATAGGGATTAAGCATTTAGAACGATATAATGTTTAAAATAAGGGCACTTTACTCTTGACATTTTACGGTTTTTTCAATTTTCTGAAAAATCCTACCATTAGATTTTTTTAAAAATACGATATTCTTGCTTAACTAACGTTTCTACATAGGGATTAAGCATTTAGAACGAAATCTAATGTCAGAAAATGGCACTTTACTCTTGACATTTTTCGGTTTTTTCAATTTTCTGGAAAATCCTATCATTAGATTTTTTTAAAAATACGATATTCTTGCTTAACTAACGTTTTTACATAGGGATTAAGCATTTAGAACGAAATCTAATGTAGGAAAATGGTACTTTACTCTTGACCGGTACGTTGGGACTTTGAAAATATTCGGGCGTTCCAATCGCTCGTCTGTTGCATCATAGCGCGTCTCGGCGCAATCGACCGATTCGCTCGGCCCATTATTTTCGATTTACGGCTAAAATAAATTTTTCTCGTTTTATTCAATAACATATTCTTGCTTAGATAACTTTTTTACATAGGGATTAAGCATTTAGAACGATATAATGTTTAAAATAAGGGCACTTTACTCTTGACATTTTACGGTTTTTTCAATTCTCTGAAAAATCCTATCATTAGATTTTTTTAAAAATACGATATTCTTGCTTAACTAACGTTTCTACATAGGGATTAAGCATTTAGAACGAAATCTAATGTCAGAAAATGGCACTTTACTCTTGACATTTTTCGGTTTTTTCAATTTTCTGGAAAATCCTATCATTAGATTTTTTTAAAAATACGATATTCTTGCTTAACTAACGTTTTTACATAGGGATTAAGCATTTAGAACGAAATCTAATGTAGGAAAATGGTACTTTACTCTTGACCGGTACGTTGGGACTTTGAAAATATTCGGGCGTTCCAATCGCTCGTCTGTTGCATCATAGCGCGTCTCGGCGCAATCGACCGATTCGCTCGACCCATTATTTTCGATTTACGGCTAAAATAAATTTTTCTCATTTTATTCAATAACATATTCTTGCTTAGATAACTTTTTTACATAGGGATTAAGCATTTAGAACGATATAATGTTTAAAATAAGGGCACTTTACTCTTGACATTTTACGGTTTTTTCAATTTTCTGAAAAATCCTACCATTAGATTTTTTTAAAAATACGATATTCTTGCTTAACTAACGTTTCTACATAGGGATTAAGCATTTAGAACGAAATCTAATGTCAGAAAATGGCACTTTACTCTTGACATTTTTCGGTTTTTTCAATTTTCTGGAAAATCCTATCATTAGATTTTTTTAAAAATACGATATTCTTGCTTAACTAACGTTTTTACATAGGGATTAAGCATTTAGAACGAAATCTAATGTAGGAAAATGGTACTTTACTCTTGACCGGTACGTTGGGACTTTGAAAATATTCGGGCGTTCCAATCGCTCGTCTGTTGCATCATGGCGCGTCTCGGCGCAATCGACCGATTCGCTCGACCCATTATTTTCGATTTACGGCTAAAATAAATTTTTCTCATTTTATTCAATAACATATTCTTGCTTAGATAACTTTTTTACATAGGGATTAAGCATTTAGAACGATATAATGTTTAAAATAAGGGCACTTTACTCTTGACATTTTACGGTTTTTTCAATTTTCTGAAAAATCCTATCATTAGATTTTTTTAAAAATACGATATTCATGCTTAACTAACGTTTCTACATAGGGATTAAGCATTTAGAACGAAATCTAATGTCAGAAAATGGCACTTTACTCTTGACATTTTTCGGTTTTTTCAATTTTCTGGAAAATCCTATCATTAGATTTTTTTTAAAATACGATATTCTTGCTTAACTAACGTTTTTACATAGGGATTAAGCATTTAGAACGAAATCTAATGTAGGAAAATGGTACTTTACTCTTGACCGGTACGTTGGGACTTTGAAAATATTCGGGCGTTCCAATCGCTCGTCTGTTGCATCATAGCGCGTCTCGGCGCAATCGACCGATTCGCTCGACCCATTATTTTCGATTTACGGCTAAAATAAATTTTTCTCATTTTATTCAATAACATATTCTTGCTTAGATAACTTTTTTACATAGGGATTAAGCATTTAGAACGATATAATGTTTAAAATAAGGGCACTTTACTCTTGACATTTTACGGTTTTTTCAATTTTCTGAAAAATCCTACCATTAGATTTTTTTAAAAATACGATATTCTTGCTTAACTAACGTTTCTACATAGGGATTAAGCATTTAGAACGAAATCTAATGTCAGAAAATGGCACTTTACTCTTGACATTTTTCGGTTTTTTCAATTTTCTGGAAAATCCTATCATTAGATTTTTTTAAAAATACGATATTCTTGCTTAACTAACGTTTTTACATAGGGATTAAGCATTTAGAACGAAATCTAATGTAGGAAAATGGTACTTTACTCTTGATCGGTACGTTGGGACTTAGAAAATATTCGGCCGTACGCGGCGCGTCTCGGCGCTTCGAACAGCTCCGGTGTCCCCATTATTTTCGATTTACGGCTAAAATAAATTTTTCTCATTTTATTCAATAACATATTCTTGCTTAGATAACTTTTTTACATAGGGATTAAGCATTTAGAACGATATAATGTTTAAAATAAGGGCACTTTACTCTTGACATTTTACGGTTTTTTCAATTCTCTGAAAAATCCTATCATTAGATTTTTTTAAAAATACGATATTCTTGCTTAACTAACGTTTCTACATAGGGATTAAGCATTTAGAACGAAATCTAATGTCAGAAAATGGCACTTTACTCTTGACATTTTTCGGTTTTTTCAATTTTCTGGAAAATCCTATCATTAGATTTTTTTAAAAATACGATATTCTTGCTTAACTAACGTTTTTACATAGGGATTAAGCATTTAGAACGAAATCTAATGTAGGAAAATGGTACTTTACTCTTGACCGGTACGTTGGGACTTTGAAAATATTCGGGCGTTCCAATCGCTCGTCTGTTGCATCATGGCGCGTCTCGGCGCAATCGACCGATTCGCTCGACCCATTATTTTCGATTTACGGCTAAAATAAATTTTTCTCATTTTATTCAATAACATATTCTTGCTTAGATAACTTTTTTACATAGGGATTAAGCATTTAGAACGATATAATGTTTAAAATAAGGGCACTTTACTCTTGACATTTTACGGTTTTTTCAATTTTCTGAAAAATCCTATCATTAGATTTTTTTAAAAATACGATATTCTTGCTTAACTAACGTTTCTACATAGGGATTAAGCATTTAGAACGAAATCTAATGTCAGAAAATGGCACTTTACTCTTGACATTTTTCGGTTTTTTCAATTTTCTGGAAAATCCTATCATTAGATTTTTTTTAAAATACGATATTCTTGCTTAACTAACGTTTTTACATAGGGATTAAGCTTTTAGAACGAAATCTAATGTAGGAAAATGGTACTTTACTCTTGACCGGTACGTTGGGACTTTGAAAATATTCGGGCGTTCCAATCGCTCGTCTGTTGCATCATGGCGCGTCTCGGCGCAATCGACCGATTCGCTCGACCCATTATTTTCGATTTACGGCTAAAATAAATTTTTCTCATTTTATTCAATAACATATTCTTGCTTAGATAACTTTTTTACATAGGGATTAAGCATTTAGAACGATATAATGTTTAAAATAAGGGCACTTTACTCTTGACATTTTACGGTTTTTTCAATTTTCTGAAAAATCCTACCATTAGATTTTTTTAAAAATACGATATTCTTGCTTAACTAACGTTTCTACATAGGGATTAAGCATTTAGAACGAAATCTAATGTCAGAAAATGGCACTTTACTCTTGACATTTTTCGGTTTTTTCAATTTTCTGGAAAATCCTATCATTAGATTTTTTTAAAAATACGATATTCTTGCTTAACTAACGTTTTTACATAGGGATTAAGCATTTAGAACGAAATCTAATGTAGGAAAATGGTACTTTACTCTTGATCGGTACGTTGGGACTTTGAAAATATTCGGGCGTTCCAATCGCTCGTCTGTTGCATCATAGCGCGTCTCGGCGCAATCGACCGATTCGCTCGACCCATTATTTTCGATTTACGGCTAAAATAAATTTTTCTCATTTTATTCAATAACATATTCTTGCTTAGATAACTTTTTTACATAGGGATTAAGCATTTAGAACGATATAATGTTTAAAATAAGGGCACTTTACTCTTGACATTTTACGGTTTTTTCAATTTTCTGAAAAATCCTACCATTAGATTTTTTTAAAAATACGATATTCATGCTTAACTAACGTTTCTACATAGGGATTAAGCATTTAGAACGAAATCTAATGTCAGAAAATGGCACTTTACTCTTGACATTTTTCGGTTTTTTCAATTTTCTGGAAAATCCTATCATTAGATTTTTTTAAAAATACGATATTCTTGCTTAACTTTTTTTTTTTTTTTTTTTTTTTTTTTTTTTTTAACGTGGGGGAAATCTGCAGGTCAGACACCCCCGCTCCGCCCGAAGGGCGGTGGGGGGGTAGTGCGGGGTTCGACCCGCTAAAACCCCCACGGCGGCCTAGGGCGCTGGCGATTAACGGGGGAGCCACGGGAACTCTTCAAGAACACGACCGCAGCTCCCCCTCGCCTGGCCGGCCACCAGGATGGAGCGGTGGCCGGCCGCGTCCCGGGGGGAGATTAATCCTCCCCCCCATGAATCATCTTGATTCGGCGGTGCGGGGGACCGCACCCCACACCGCCTCTTCACGACGGCCGCACCAGCGGCCGTCGGGGGCGACGGTTTTGTCGCCCCCACTTTAAAATAGGGCATTCTCGGTTGGCGGGCGGCGGGCAATTAAACCGGCATGGTCCGGTACACCCGCCGCCCGCCTAGTATCAGCTACTCGGGGGGGGCTCTAGGCGTGGGCGCACACGCCGCACCCCCCGCTCACGGCGACCCCGCTCGGCAGCCTCCTTCTGCAACATTACCTGCTCGCAGAAGGCTATGGCTGCCGCCCATTTTGTCGGGCTCTCCAGCATGGCCCCAACTAAGCTGGAGAGAGCGAGGTCGCCACCAACTTCCCTAGTTAGGACTCGGCGCAGCACTGAAAAGGCGGGGCACACCTCCAGTGTATGCTGCGCCGAGTCCTCCTCCGCGCCACAGTGGTGGCACACCGTCGTCGCTTCCCGACCGATGCGACACAGGTAGACACCGAAGCAGCCATGCCCGGTGAATACCTGCGTCGCACGGTAGGAGAGCCTGCCAAACCGCCTCTCCCGCCACGTGGTGAAGTGCGGCAGGAGAGCCCCGGGGACGCGCTCGGCGGCATGGGAACAAAGCTCCGCATGCCACCTGGCGAGCGCTAGTCCCCGGGCCTGGAGCTCGAAGCCCTCGACCGCCTCTTGCTCCGGCGGGTCCCCCCGAGCCCGGCCAGCGATGCATATGCGCCTATAGACATAGGCGCGCATCGCCGCCTGCAGCTCGAAGGGAATTTCTCCCCCCAGAGCAAGCGCCGCCACGGTAGACGTGGTGCGGTACCCCCGTATGAGGCGAAGGGCCATTTGCCTCTGAAGCCGGCGCAACAACAATGTGCTGCGCCGGCTTGCCCTCACGGACGGCGCCCAAATCGGGGCGCCGTATAATACCATTGACCGCACCACGCCTAGGTATAGGCGGCGCACCATATCGCCCGGTCCCCCGATATTGGGCAACAGGCGGCCTAACGCGGCCGCCGCCCTCTCAACTCGGGGGACGAGGCGGCCGAAATGTGCTCCGAACCTCCAGTGGCTGTCGAGGATCAGTCCGAGATACTTGATCTCGGACTTCACCTCGACGCAGGCTCCTCCAACCCAGATCCACGATCTGGCCCGTGGCCGAGACCAAGGCCGTCCAAACCAGACGGCCTCGGCCTTCTCCGGGGCCACCTTCAGCCCCAGACCGTGGATCCTCGCGACGACGGCTGCCACCGCAACTTCCGCTCGTCGGATGGTCCTCTCGAAGGTGTCCCCGACGGCGACCACCAATGTGTCATCTGCATAGCAGATGAGGGTGGCACCGTCGGGTAGGGAGGCCTTCAGGACTGCGTTATATCCCAGGTCCCACAGGAGTGGTCCTAACACGGACCCCTGTGGGACCCCGCAGTCCACTTCCCTCCGTATCGTCCCGTACCGGCCCGGGTATTCCACCCACCTGCCCCGCAGGTAGGCCCCGATTACCCGCCTCAGATAGGGAGGCACCTGGTGTTCAACCAGGGCCTCCCTAATGGCGGACCAGGGCAGGGTGTTAAACGCATTGACGATGTCTATCGACACCGCCAAGCACACCCCGCCCCGTGCCACGGCATTGTCCGAGAGGGACTTTAGACGGTCGATTGCATCGACCGTCGATCGCCCCTCCCGGAAGCCGAACTGGCAGTCCGCCAGATCGGGGCCAACGCGGGACAGGTGCCTGGCGAGGCGGGCAGCAATGATCTTTTCAAAGATCTTGCCCACCTCGTCCAGGAGGCAAATGGGCCGGTACGCGGAGGGAGAATCCGCAGGCCTCCCATCCTTCCTTAAGAGGACCATCCGACTTCTCCTCCAAAGGTCCGGGAACACCCCGGACCTCAGGAGCCCGGAGTAGAGGCCTCTAAGCCTCTCGCCCAGGACGCCCATGGCAAGCAGCCAGACCCGGCCGGGGATACCGTCCGGCCCCGGGGCAGTATTCTTGCCCCGGAGCCATTTGACTACCCCGGCCATTTCCTCCGGCGCGACCTCCAGATCCGGGGACCACTCGTGTCCCTCTAGCTGAGGGACGGGCCGGGACGCCTCCCCGCTGACGGGGAATAGCGCGTCCACGACCCGTCCGAGCATCCCCGGATCCAGGCTCTCCGTCAGAGGGGGCGCCCAGGGACGTAATCGTCCCATCGCCATTTTATATGGGCGCCCCCATGGATCTCGGTTGATTGTGCCGAGAAGGTCGCGCCAGGCCTGGCTCTTTGCTTGCCTGATGGCCAGCTGCAGGGCGACCACCTTCTCCCTGTATCGCCCATACAGCTGGATAGCCAGCTCCACGTCGGAACGCCGTCGTCGACGGGCGCGGGCGTACTGGCGTCGCGCGCGAACGCACTCTGTGCGCAAATCCGCTATCGCGCGCGACCACCAGTACACCGCCTTCCTCGGGAAAACCCTGGCCCGGGGCATGGCGACGTCGCAAATGGACGTCATTGCGCCCCGGAACCATTGGGCCTCCCTTGTCCCGTCGACTGGCCCGGCCGGTGTTGCTGGCCAGGCCACGACGTGGGCTGCCGCCATCAGGGCGTCCTGGTCGAGGCGCTTTAGCGCCCACCGCGGCTGAGGCGATCCCTCATCAGCGGGGCGACGTCGGGGCGTCGATGGGGCGGCGGAGAGGCCGAGAACAATGTACCTGTGGTCAGACAGCGTCTCGACCTCCTCCGCCACCCTCCACCCCGTAATACGGCGCGCGGCGGGGGGCGTTGCCCATGAAAGGTCAACGATGGACCCCCCATTATGCCGCACGCACGTATGGACCGAGCCCGTGTTTAAAAGACGGAGCTCGAGTCCCGCCGCCCAGTCAAGCACCTCCCGGCCCCTCGGGTTCGTCCCGGGGGAACCCCAAGCCGGCGACTTGGCGTTGAAGTCCCCCAGGACCAGCACCGGACGGGGCTGGCAGCGGGAGACGCATCTCCCCACCCCGTCCAGATACTGCACAAACTCCTCGAGGGACCACCTTGGAGGTGCATAGATCGCCACAACCGCGGTGCCGCCCCAGTCAACGGCCAGGTATCCCCGGCCGCGCTCGATAACGGAGCACGCCGGGGACCCCGGCCGGCCTACCCATATTATAACGGCGGAGCCGCTCAGGTCCCCCATCCAATGTGGATGATCGGGAATCCTGTACGGCTCCGCCGCTACGGCCAACCCGGCACCCCGCTCGGCCAGGAATTGCACCAGGAGGTCCTGTGCCCTGGCCGAGCGGTTCAGGTTGGCCTGTATTATAGGGCCCTTGGGCCCCATTACGGGCAGGCCTCCACCTCCATCGCCGCCGCGGGAGCGGTGGCGTCTGGGGCCTCTTTGGCCCCATCCGCCCCCGCGGGCGCAACGGTGGCACCTTTGGGTGCCACCTTTGGCTTGGTAGCCACGGTGGCCGTCGCCTTGACCACCGCGGATTTTCTCCCCCTGCTGCCCCTGCCGCGTTTCGCGCTGGCGGGGCACGCCCGGCTACCGAGGCGGTGGCCGGCCGGCTTGCCCGCTCCCGCACAGAGCGGGCAGTTGGGCTTCGCCGTACAGCCGGCCACCTTGTGGTCCCGACTGCCGCACCCAAAGCAGCAGTCGGAACGATCCTCGGCCGCAGTGCATCGCTGAGTTGTGTGGCCTAGGCCAAGACAGCGATAGCACTGCAGGGGCCGGGCGCTGAGGGCCTCCACCGTCGCCCGGGTCCAGCCGACCGTGAGCTTGCCCGCGACCGCAACTTTACGCGCGGCCGCAGCAGGGCACTGGACCCAGAGGGTGCCCAAACCGGAGGGGGAAGACCGGATTTCGCCGGTCTTAACCTCCCCCCGGTCGCACCCTCCCACATGGGCGACGGCCACGGCAACCTCCTCCGGCGTGGTCGAGTCGACCAGGCCGCGCACCCTTAGATCGGCCTTCTTAATTGGGCGCGCGACCTTCACGCCGGTTCCCGCCAGCGCGTCCGCCATCTTCGCAGCTAGGGCAGTGGCCTTAGCTGCCCCATCAGCCCCGGGGACCTCCAAAATGATTCCCCCCGTCACCGCTCTCCTGGGCTTTAACGAGGCGATGCCAATCTCTGCCAGGTCAACCTTCGACCTGGCAGTGGCCATCGCCTCGGCGTACGTCATCGCCCCGCCGGCCGGTACCGTTATCGTAACGGCAGCCGTGCGGGGCGGACGCGGCGGCAGGGGAGCCCTCTTCGGGGCAGCCGGTGCCACCCGTTTCGCCGCCCTCCCGGCCGAAGAGGCCTTGGCAGCCGCCGCAGGTTTAGCTGCGGCAGCCGCCTTTTTGGCCCTTCGGCCAACTACCCTCGACCACAGCTCAGTAGGAGGTGTGGTGGAGGGCGGCACAACAGCAGAGGCAGCCCTCTGCCGTGGGGGCTGCATCTGCGCCGCCTTAGCGGACGCAGCCCCTCCTCCACTGCCACCCTTTCTCCCCCCTTTCTTGCCTATCGACGGGCTGGGGGCGGGCGGCACGGGCGGCACCGACCGCGGATCCTGCATCCGTGGGATCAGCTCCCTCCTGAACGATGCCAGCTTGGCATCGATCAGGGAGCCGATCTGTTGCAGCAAGTTTGCCGGCGCCGCTGCGGACGCCGGCAAGGGCTTCCCTCGCCCAGGGCGTTGGGGCCCTCGGGCGCCGGCGCCTACCAGCGGCCCCGTGCCCCCCTCAGGAGCCGGCGGCGGAGGCATCTCGGCTGCTGCTGGCTTCGCCTCCACCGCATGACGGAGTCGGGCCACCTCGGTCCGCAACTCCGCCATCTGCTCTCTGAGGAGGGCGTTCTCTGCTTCCAACAGCCGGGTGGCGTCGGAAGCAGACCTCATGGCCAGCTCCGCAACGCCCGCCCGGCTGTTCAGGGCCGCCGCCTGCAGGACCCGCACCGTGGCCGGCCGCAACTCCCTTGTTGCGCTGGAGATCCTGGCCACTTCGGCCAGGCTCTCCATTATTGACGCCGCCACGTCCCGCGTCGGACGACTGCGAAGATTCGCGGCGACCTCCACCTCGTCCGGAAGTGGGTCGACCGATCTCCCGGGCTGCGGCCCCGGGGCCACCGGGTCGAAGATCGCCGCGATGAGGCCCTTGTTGGCCTCCGTCAACTTACGTTTGGCCTCATAGAGGCCAACGTACTGCCCAGTAGTTGGCGGCCTTCCCCGCTTCCTCCCTATTGAGGAGCCAGGGGCGCTCTGCGAAGAGCGGTGAGAGGAGACCGAGTGGTCGGACTCCTCTCCCGCATCGCATTCGCCAAGGTCCAAAGCGGACCTCTCTCTGCCGCGTGTTGCGGGAAGTTCCCGCAACACCGACCCATCCATGCGCTCGAGGCGCACGCTAGCTACGCGCGCCTCCTCCTCCCTCTCGTTTCCCCCCTCCCCGGTTTTTTTTATTTGTGAACTATCCATGATAAATCCCACGAGTGTGGTCGGAAAGGAGGTCACCCCGGGTAGAGCCGCCATACCCGGGGAAGGCTAATACGCCCGGGGGATCGCCAGGTACCCCGGGGTTGTCCGCTAACGATTGGTGCACCCACCAACCATAGCTGGCGCTGACTCCAGCTACGCCCTCTTCACCGCGCAACGCTGCTTGGGGCTAGGGATTTTTTAGAGAGGTTGTCATCCTCGCGGTCCAGCCGGCTAAGGCAAGACCCCCGTTCCTGTAAAACATGACCACAGGTTTACGGTATGTGTCCGACTTTAGTTGGCCCCTCACCTCAAGCCACTCCGGCTAGGTAGGACCTGCCAGGGAATAAAATCCCCGCCGGCACAGCCTTGAGGATCATTGGGGCACGAAGCCCCCCCACCACGACAAGGTAGCGGACACGGGGGGGATATTCTTGCTTAACTAACGTTTTTACATAGGGATTAAGCATTTAGAACGAAATCTAATGTAGGAAAATGGTACTTTACTCTTGACCGGTACGTTGGGACTTTGAAAATATTCGGGCGTTCCAATCGCTCGTCTGTTGCATCATAGCGCGTCTCGGCGCAATCGACCGATTCGCTCGACCCATTATTTTCGATTTACGGCTAAAATAAATTTTTCTCATTTTATTCAATAACATATTCTTGCTTAGATAACTTTTTTACATAGGGATTAAGCATTTAGAACGATATAATGTTTAAAATAAGGGCACTTTACTCTTGACATTTTACGGTTTTTTCAATTTTCTGAAAAATCCTACCATTAGATTTTTTTAAAAATACGATATTCTTGCTTAACTAACGTTTCTACATAGGGATTAAGCATTTAGAACGAAATCTAATGTCAGAAAATGGCACTTTACTCTTGACATTTTTCGGTTTTTTCAATTTTCTGGAAAATCCTATCATTAGATTTTTTTAAAAATACGATATTCTTGCTTAACTAACGTTTTTACATAGGGATTAAGCATTTAGAACGAAATCTAATGTAGGAAAATGGTACTTTACTCTTGATCGGTACGTTGGGACTTTGAAAATATTCGGGCGTTCCAATCGCTCGTCTGTTGCATCATAGCGCGTCTCGGCGCAATCGACCGATTCGCTCGACCCATTATTTTCGATTTACGGCTAAAATAAATTTTTCTCATTTTATTCAATAACATATTCTTGCTTAGATAACTTTTTTACATAGGGATTAAGCATTTAGAACGATATAATGTTTAAAATAAGGGCACTTTACTCTTGACATTTTACGGTTTTTTCAATTTTCTGAAAAATCCTACCATTAGATTTTTTTAAAAATACGATATTCTTGCTTAACTAACGTTTCTACATAGGGATTAAGCATTTAGAACGAAATCTAATGTCAGAAAATGGCACTTTACTCTTGACATTTTTCGGTTTTTTCAATTTTCTGGAAAATCCTATCATTAGATTTTTTTAAAAATACGATATTCTTGCTTAACTAACGTTTTTACATAGGGATTAAGCATTTAGAACGAAATCTAATGTAGGAAAATGGTACTTTACTCTTGATCGGTACGTTGGGACTTTGAAAATATTCGGGCGTTCCAATCGCTCGTCTGTTGCATCATAGCGCGTCTCGGCGCAATCGACCGATTCGCTCGACCCATTATTTTCGATTTACGGCTAAAATAAATTTTTCTCATTTTATTCAATAACATATTCTTGCTTAGATAACTTTTTTACATAGGGATTAAGCATTTAGAACGATATAATGTTTAAAATAAGGGCACTTTACTCTTGACATTTTACGGTTTTTTCAATTTTCTGAAAAATCCTACCATTAGATTTTTTTAAAAATACGATATTCTTGCTTAACTAACGTTTCTACATAGGGATTAAGGATTTAGAACGAAATCTAATGTCAGAAAATGGCACTTTACTCTTGACATTTTTCGGTTTTTTCAATTTTCTGGAAAATCCTATCATTAGATTTTTTTAAAAATACGATATTCTTGCTTAACTAACGTTTTTACATAGGGATTAAGCATTTAGAACGAAATCTAATGTAGGAAAATGGTACTTTACTCTTGACCGGTACGTTGGGACTTTGAAAATATTCGGGCGTTCCAATCGCTCGTCTGTTGCATCATAGCGCGTCTCGGCGCAATCGACCGATTCGCTCGACCCATTATTTTCGATTTACGGCTAAAATAAATTTTTCTCATTTTATTCAATAACATATTCTTGCTTAGATAACTTTTTTACATAGGGATTAAGCATTTAGAACGATATAATGTTTAAAATAAGGGCACTTTACTCTTGACATTTTACGGTTTTTTCAATTTTCTGAAAAATCCTACCATTAGATTTTTTTAAAAATACGATATTCTTGCTTAACTAACGTTTCTACATAGGGATTAAGCATTTAGAACGAAATCTAATGTCAGAAAATGGCACTTTACTCTTGACATTTTTCGGTTTTTTCAATTTTCTGGAAAATCCTATCATTAGATTTTTTTAAAAATACGATATTCTTGCTTAACTAACGTTTTTACATAGGGATTAAGCATTTAGAACGAAATCTAATGTAGGAAAATGGTACTTTACTCTTGATCGGTACGTTGGGACTTAGAAAATATTCGGCCGTACGCGGCGCGTCTCGGCGCTTCGAACAGCTCCGGTGTCCCCATTATTTTCGATTTACGGCTAAAATAAATTTTTCTAATTTTTTTCAATAACATATTCTTGCTTAAATAACTTTTTTACATAGGGATTAAGCATTTAGAACGATACATTGTTTAAAATAATGGCACTTTACTCTTGACATTTTACGGTTTTTTCAATTTTCTGAAAAATCCTATCATTAGATTTTTTTAAAAATACGATATTCTTGCTTAACTAACGTTTCTACATAGGGATTAAGCATTTAGAACGAAATCTAATGTCAGAAAATGGCACTTTACTCTTGACATTTTTCGGTTTTTTCAATTTTCTGGAAAATCCTATCATTAGATTTTTTTAAAAATACGATATTCTTGCTTAACTAACGTTTTTACATAGGGATTAAGCATTTAGAACGAAATCTAATGTAGGAAAATGGTACTTTACTCTTGATCGGTACGTTGGGACTTAGAAAATA
This sequence comes from Megalopta genalis, assembly GCF_051020955.1. Classification (NCBI taxonomy): domain Eukaryota; kingdom Metazoa; phylum Arthropoda; class Insecta; order Hymenoptera; family Halictidae; genus Megalopta; species Megalopta genalis. Next base: position 436,172 of record NW_027476138.1, read on the forward strand.
TTCGGCCGTACGCGGCGCGTCTCGGCGCTTCGAACAGCTCCGGTGTCCCCATTATTTTCGATTTACGGCTAAAATAAATTTTTCTAATTTTTTTCGATTACATATTCTTGCTTAAATAACTTTTTTACATAGGGATTAAGCATTTAGAACGACATGTTGTTTAAAATAATGGTACTTTACTCTTGTGATTTTTCGGTTTTTTTTTATTATTTTGAAAAATAAATTTTTGTAATTTTTTTAAATGCGATATTCGTGATCAGTGAACGATTTCACATATGGATTAAGCATTTAGAATCGTGCGGACGCGTTATTAAAAAAGTTTACTCGATGCGATGGGACTTTAAAAAGTTTGTGAAAATTTTCATATTGGGAAAAAATGTGTAATTTTTTGTCTAGTTTACGGTAGTGTAATTTATTTTAATGTTTACTATAAAAATTTTTTTCGTTCGTTCACGCGCTATGTTACAACAGCACGGCCGGGCGGTCTGTTGCCGCAGCGGTTTACACTCATAAGCGCGCGTGCTATTCGGCCGGCGGCGCCGGCGTCCTTGCCGGCCGTTCGGTATCTATAAGAGATACACGGTCCGTGCGAGGCGGACGGAGCAGAGCGGGTTTTGGGCCAATTCTACGATCTCGGTCGAGAAGCTGTCTCAGAGCTCCTTCGGGGCTTCGGTCCTGACTGTTTCGTGCCGTTTACGTTACGGACTTTTCTCCACACAGCGTGGCCACGGGTCGGTGTCTTTGACCGAATGGCCCATATGTGGCAAGCCCTACGGGGTTGGTTACCCGTATGCACTTTGTATGTATACTCGTACTCACTGAGCAATCGACTCTTCTGTCCGAGCGATGGAAAAATTTTTTAAAATGCATCTGTAAGATTTGGAAGCAAATCGTACCAATTGAAAACTGTGGCTAAAATGAAATAGCCCAGTGGAGAGAGAAAACTATCAAAAAACTGATTTTTTAAATCAAGAGGTGTCAGAAATCGAAATGCCTAGCGCGAGCGGAAGAACACGCTTTCTCGCCAGTCCAGCATGTGTCCTGTCCGTTCTTCCTCGGCTTGCCGATTTTGCCCAGATCAGAGGTTTCGTGCTTCCGGCGGTCAGAAGATCAGCGTGAGCGTACGCGCTTCCACGACTATGGCATCACCCATGTACTTTTTCCTTTGAATATATTTGAGTACATAAAAAATATTAAAACATATAGAGAGAACTGTGTCTTGGATCTTAAAAATTTGTCAATAGCGATGATATATTATTACTTAACTTGAAGTATTTGTACGTTTTAGCTGGGACGTACATTTATCTTACAAGATGTTAATAGCGAGAC
>NW_027476138.1:440000-442500 GCF_051020955.1 Megalopta genalis
AAAATATATAAAAATGTACAAAGTTGGGATGTGGTGTGGTGGAGAAGAGTTGGGCCCGACCAGATCATTCGTGCGTGATTTACACGGCAGACGTGTGTACTACACGTATTAGGCCTTTGATCTGCGTTGCGTAGGCCATCTTCCTTCCAAGACACACACGTGTTGGGGTTTGTGTGATTTTATGATAGTGCCTCAACACGGAAAAATAAGCGTACGAGAAGAGTTGGGCCCGACCAGATCATTCGTGCGTGATTTATACACGGCCAGACGCGTATTATATTACACGTATTAGGCCTTTGATCTGCGTTGCGTAGGCCATCTTCTCGATAGAGAGAAAGCCAATGTATTCTTTTTTCTTTCTTTACACACACACACACACAGTTGTAGTAGGACAGGGAGGGATGCGAGCGTGCTAATCACGCTTCCTCAAGTCTTCGCTGTGGTGTAAAAAAAAAAAAGAAAAAAAGGAATCGTTGGGAAAGTCCAAAGGACGAAAATATCGGGCAGTCTGAAGATAACTTAATGCTCGTTTACATTGGTATCAAGAGAGACCGGCTTGTGTAGCTCGTTTCAATGCTGTGTCGTTGTCATTGACACCCTACTCTGTTGCGCGCTAGTGGCAGCATGAGCGTGGGACGTATATATATATGACACCCAGCTAGAGCCGGCCGTGAGTCCGTCCGGTGTAAATAACGACGAAAGGAGAGAGAAACTTTTCGAATCCAGTATCGGGTTGATAATTGTCCAGTTTGAATATCCATATCCCCGTCGTTTTTGGAGGTGATATACTCTCTGTGTTTCTTCGATAGAAGGCTTTTCAATGTTCTATTCGCTCCGACCGTCGAACTTGCAAGAAAACAGTGGTTTTGGATTTGCTCGTACATATATATATGGTTTCGACGGAAATATCTCGTTCTTTAAGGGACAATTATGTCGTTGTACGACGACTCCCGAATCTCCTTCGCGCGCTGGTTGGAGCTCTTCGGGTATCGGCTTGTTCCGAAATATAACACAAAAATGTGGTGGATAGCAAATACACATTATATATATATGAGAGAATAAAAGGGAAAAATTACCCTGAACGGTGGATCACTTGGCTCGTGGGTCGATGAAGAACGCAGCTAATTGCGCGTCAACGTGTGAACTGCAGGACACATGAACATCGACATTTCGAACGCACATTGCGGTCCACGGATACAATTCCTGGACCACGCCTGGCTGAGGGTCGTTTACGTACTTATAAACTGCTTGCGTTGATGGCACTTGTTGCCTATATACGTACGAGCGAATGGTGGGCGCTTCGTCGGCGTTTGTCGCGGTCCTATGAATATTGAGAAATTTTACGTACGTCTAACAGTCTTCGAGAGAGATGGAAATCGTGTTCGAACTAGCGTGAGTGTGGAAGGCGGTGTCGTGTGTCGTATATGTTTTATATACGTCCGCCCGTCTGAAACACCGCTTCGAAGCGGTGACAAAATCTTTTTCGGGACGATTCGTATTCGTAGAACTATCGAGATTTCACTGGTACATTTTCAACGCGCTCCCGACGTCGCCTGAAATGAAACGAGATGGGTTTAACCCACGAAAGCGTACTACACGAGTCTGTCCTATGTGAAGACTGTGTACAGAGATCGAACGAACGCATGAAAGAAATTGAACGAAAGAACACATAACCCGCAAAAATATAGAGTAGAATTGTGACCGTTGCTTCGAATTTGAATTTATATGTATATATATATCATAGCCCCAGGGAGTGGAACCTATGAGTGTGGAAGGATGTCTCTTACCGTTATGTTGCCAGAGGAAAAAAAGTCTCTCTCTTCGTACGACACATTTGTGTACGAATTGTATCGATGGCTATATAGATCCGATGTTGCACATATTCTGAGTAAAGAACACCCCACCCGGGTTACCGTCCTAAAACTCTTCTATTGGTGTGGCTATGATGTGTGTGTCAACGCAATCGCGAGTCTGGTTCTACGGAAAACCGTTTGTCGGTCGCCCCATATATCTTTTTGTTCTCTTCAAATGATCGAATAGCGAAACCGCACGAGATCAATCGGTCGTCTAGTCCCCGAAAGTACTTTTCGGACGGACGTTAAAGTTATACCGATTGTAATCGTCTTGCGAGTGTTTCGAAGATCTATATTTGGAGAGGATATCGAATTTTATAAAAGATATATTGGTGAGGCGCGATAAACGGTTTTTTTTTTGCTTTAAGGGTTTTTTGTGTTTTTTTTATTTTTTTTTTTTTTTGTGTTGCTCTGTACACGTTTCGCAAAATGCTTTCGGGGGGGGAAGCTCTGAAAAAATTTTTTTTCACGTTCCGACGACCTCAGAGTAGGCGAGATTACCCGCTGAATTTAAGCATATTACTAAGCGGAGGAAAAGAAACTAACCAGGATTTCCTTAGTAGCGGCGAGCGAACAGGAATTAGCCCAGCACTGAATCCCGCGGAGTTCCGCCGTTGGGAAATGTAGTGTTCAGGAGGGTCAATTTA
>NW_027476138.1:445000-450000 GCF_051020955.1 Megalopta genalis
ACCTCTTGTTAGGTCCATTAGCCTCTCCCGTCCTAGTCGCACAGGTACCTCCTCGTGGTTCCCGACGGTAACGTGATGTATTGTTTGGACCTGTCCATTCAGTGCATTGCGGCTAAATCCTGTGCGACAAGACGTGCTGCCTAGCAGTAATGAGCCGCTGTAAGGGTGCAGCCCACCCAAATGGCCTGCCTTCGCGCTAATGTGGCGGCGGCTCTAGTCACTTTGAGGGAGGCATGTTATGGGTCATGGGGTTGCCACCCCCATGGCTCTATTGTCGTAGGCCCGAAGAATCAAAAGAAAGATTATGGGTCAAGTGACCCATTGTCGGCGGGCCCTCGGGCCACTCGGATCGCCGACCCTACGACAGCGGCCACAGTGGATCGGAATGTTTGTCCGACGACCTCGAGAAATAAACCCAACCAGTCCAGTAACGACGCACAACATCCTGCGTCGCGGGGGGCACTACATCCATGTCCCCATTGTTCGCGATCCTTTTCCACTTCCATCGGGTTAGGGGTCCATGTGAGGAGAGCTCATCCAGACGAGGCCAACCAACGAGTGCAGGTGGCCGTAAAGAAGGTTAGGTGGACTCAGGAAGAGACTGAGATGGTGGCGGCGGCTGAGGCGCTTGCGAGTGTGCAGGGCAACGTCAAATTTATGAATGAACATCTACTGACGGTCTTCGACAATAAATTCAGTCTTGATCGACTGAAGGGCCTCAGAAAGAAATTGACGTATAAAGCTCTTGTTACACAGAAGATCGGTGTATGCCGCGAGCGTGGACCTGCCGTTGAGTCTCAGTCTTCAACCTCCAGTGTCACTCAACATCACGACACAAGTCATCGACAGGCGGATTCGCCTACTCCTGTTCAGGAGCACTCTGCGTCGGCACAGCAACATCAGTGCCAATATATTGACGCTATCCGTAAGCTGATTGATCCGGCCGAAAGGGTGAAATCCCATGAAGCGGAGGAACTCGTAAGTCTTGCGAGAACGGTTCTTAATCGAGAACCAATAACACCGAGTGCTTGTTGTCGATGGCTTCAAAGAGTCTTTCCGACGCCTTCTGCGAAAGTAAAGGAGCGGAGAACACCACTGCTCCGGCCACCTAAAGCTGCACCTGCCGGGCCCGTGCCGAGGTGGAGACTGAGGAGAAGGGAGTATGCGGCCATGCAGGAACTCTGGAAGAAGGACATGTCTCGCGCGGCCAAGCTTGTACTGGATGGCCCGGTGCAGGCTCAAACACCAACCGTTGGCGAGATGGTGGAGTACTGGACACCTATGCTCACCAGTCCTTCTGTCCCCATTGAACACCTTCATCCAGTTCAGGAAAGGGAGGACCTGCATTGGATCGCTGAGCCGGTTCGTGGCCATGAGATCATGGCCAATGAGATCCCGCTCTCCTCGGCATCGGGTCTCGATAACATCTCGAGCAGGCAATGGAGGAGTGTGCCAGTAGTTCTAAGAACCTTATTTTATAATGTCATCCTTGCGGTAGGAGCATTTCCATCTGAGCTCCTCATCAGCAGGACGGTATTTATCCCTAAGAAGGACGGAAGCTCAACACCATCCGAGTTTCGTCCTATAAGTGTGGCTTCAGTCGTCGTTCGTCAGCTGCATAAAATCTTGGCGGTGAGATTGGCAAAAGCCGGTCTCATCGATGAGCGGCAACGAGGAGTACACGATGGCTGTGCTGAGAACGTGCTTGTACTATCAACTGCCCTTCGTGACGCACGGAGCTGCTTAAAGCAGCTTCACGTTGTGTCCTTAGATGTGGCCAAGGCGTTTGACAGCGTTAGTCACCATGCCATAACATCGGCACTAAGGGGATTGGGACTCCCGGAGCTCTTTGTGAGGTACATAACAGCGACGTACCGTAATAGCCGAACCGTGCTTCAGGTCCGTGGCGAGACATCGGATCCGATCGGGGTAGCGAGGGGTGTGCGGCAGGGCGATCCCTTGTCGTCCCTGCTATTCTCGATCGTCATGGACCGGGTGATAAGGGTGTTACCCGAGGAGGTCGGCTATGTTATCAGGGAGCAAAGGGTCAATATACTGGCGTATGCGGATGACCTGATCTTGTTCGCGTCCTCCGTTTCAGGAATGCAGGGCATGCTTCGAACGGCTGAGGAAGAGGCACGAAAGTACGGGTTGGAATTCAACTCCGATAAATGTCTGGCTATGTCCATCCAGATCGCTGGTAAAGAAAAGAAGTACAAGATACTCTCCGCCAGCAAATTTGAGGTCAACGGTCGGTCTATAAAACAACTGGGACCTACCGAGGGCTTCCGATATCTGGGCATTAAGATCTCGCCAATGGGTATTGAAAAACCTGGGGGCAAGCTAGACAGAGAGTTGGCCAATATCACCAAGGCGCCACTCAAGCCTCAACAGCGCCTCAAGATCTTGCGCTGTTTCCTCATTCCGCGTTTTTATCACCAGCTGGTTTTGACAAGATGCCCACTTAAAATCTTGAAGGCATTAGATAAACAGACGCGGCTGGCCGTTCGAAGGTGGTTGCGTCTGCCCAAAGATGTACCACTTGGGTATTTCCACGCCAGTTGCAAGGAGGGTGGACTTGGCATCCCCGCGTTTCGAACATCGATACCGGGTATGATGCACGCCAGGTTAACATCAATGGCGAGGTCCTCCTGTGCGGCTGCAAGAGATGCCTCCCAACATCCGGCGGTTGTGGCAGCGGTTCGACGGGCGGAGAGTGCTCTGACTATCCAAGGTCGGGCGCTTTTCCGACCTGAGGATCGTGCCAAATACTGGGCATCTTTACTCCATCAGTCTAACGATGGAGGAGAATTGCGTGAGGCTGCTAAAGTCATCGATAGCAGCTCTTGGGTTGACGCCTGTTCTGCGGGGATCCCCGGCAGGGATTACGTGCAATATCATCATGTACGTATTAACGCCCTGCCCACCAGAGTAAGAACATCAAGAGGCCGTCGTGGGAATGGGGCTCCTGTGTTGTGTCGTGCTGGGTGCGCCGTAACGGAGACGGCGGCACACATAGTGCAGGGATGTCACCGGACTCATGGGGGTCGAATACTCAGACACGATGCCATATGCCGAATCGTAGCATTTGGTCTGAGGCAGAGTGGGTGGAAGGTTAGGGAGAATCCGCATTATGTCCTGCAGTCGGGTCTGCAGAAGCCTGATTTGGTGGCCTTTAAGGATGGAGCTGTCAGGGTCATCGACAGCCAGGTCGTTAGCGGTGCGACGTCGCTTAATGATGCGCATGCGAGGAAAGTCGCTAAATACGACACCCCGCTGTTAAGGCATCGCGTCGCCCAGGAATTTGGGGTTTTGGCGGAAGCTGTTGGAGTGACGTCGGTCACCATCTCCTGGCGCGGCGTGTGGGCATCGCTCTCGGCTGAATCGATCTCCGCACTAGGACTCAAAGGGCTCTTAAGATCAATAACTACGAGGGCCCTTCAGGGATCGCACACGAACTGGACAAGATGGAATAAGATGACAAACAACATCTGTCATCCGGGTAATAGGGAGGGCGTTGGGTGATCGCCCGATTCACGGCCACTGTAATGGGCAACCTGGGCCCCAACATCGCAAATTCGGCACCAGGAAATAAAGCCGTCCTCCGCCATAACATCTAGGCGTGAGAAGAGAGAGGTTTTTAGTGGGTATAAGGAATCCCACACTACCACGTCGAAGAATTCCGTGGTGTCTATAAAAGATTTTCCTCTCTATAAAAAAAAAAAAAAAAAAAAAAAAAATAGCCAAATGCCTCGTCATCTAATTAGTGACGCGCATGAATGGATTAACGAGATTCCCATCTGTCCCTATCTACTGGCGGTGGCGGTCTGTGGCCACCCAGGGCGGGAGATAACCCCCGAACTAGCCCTCGCGTAGGAGGGTTGATCGGCCGAGTCGATGGGTGTATCGGCGATGAAGGCATTAGAGACCGTCAGTGCGTCGTACACGTAGTACTTCGCATAATGGCGAGGCCCTGATTTAGCATACGGGCTGTGGCGTGTTCTTTGTACAGCACTGCATGTGCTGTATGACTTCCGACTGGGGAACTGTTGTCACTCGTGGCATCAGTTCCCCAGTTTACGTTAAACGGTTTTTCAGACCGTTTTTCGTGGGCGGAACACGCCACTAGACAACACTCCGCTGGGCTCAGGAATACATGGGATGCAATCAATCCCCTGGGCAACCCAGGCCGCAAGGGGCAAACGTGCCCTAGCCACACTTGAGCCTCCACGAAAAAGGTACCGCTGGATAGCTCGTGTTCTTAAATACGCAGCGAACTGAACGAAGTGTGGTGGAGAGGAAGAGGCAGCCTCTCCGACTGCTGTCTCCCACGTGTTTGCCGTGCGTGGCGACCCTTGTCGTCGGAAAAGAGGATCCTGGGATCTGAGGGGGCCCTCTCCTGCGGGTGAGACGTCCCCAACACGTACCTTTGGCCTCTGCTTCGGCTAGATGGGCGGCTGGACGAGAAAAGCAGCCCTGGTCCAGTCAATCGGCTTGGAACGACCACACGCTTCGGGCAAGTGGGTTCTGCTGGGCGAGGACGCGGGCTGGGTAAGGAAACCGACCCAGCCAGCAGACTATATTCGGTGCGTAGCCCTAACCCAGCCTTTGGCGGGTTCCAAATTGTGTGGGTCGGTGGTGGCCGGGGAGCGCACTGGATGAAAGACCAAGACACATTATGGGTCTTAATAAAATTAATGAACAAAAAACTAAGCGTCCAAAGACGACGGGTCCAGCTCCTACTCGGAGTGAAGCCGTCGCCGCAGACGCGGGAACTGCAAATGCAGCTGTCAGTCCCCCCGCGTCTGTGAGAAAGACAAGATCCGGGAAGGTGATTAATATCGCCAATCCTCGTGTGATCTTGCAAAGATGTGTGACTCCCACGCGAGCGGTCTCGGTGAAAACCGAGCCCACGGTAGAAGGTACGCCGGACACCGGTAACGTGGAAGTAATCGAACGAGTCGGAGACACGTCACTCGTGAAGGTGCAGTCGGCACCCG
>NW_027476138.1:455000-490000 GCF_051020955.1 Megalopta genalis
CGATTATTCCGATCTAGAAAGAGACAGAGACAGTCGATCCGCGTTATGTTAAATATTTCAAGGTTCCCGATTCCACAAAATTATAAAAAGTATACGGCTGTGTAGCGGGGATCAAAACGAGTAATTTCATGTATAAAGTTTAATTAAACTCCCAATAGTTTGCCGGGAAACATCGATTATTCCGATCTAGAAAGAGACAGAGACAGTCGATCCGCGTTATGTTAAATATTTCAAGGTTACCGATTCCACAAAATTATAAAAAGTATACGGCTGTGTAGCGGGGATCAAAACGAGTAATTTCGTGTATAAAGTTTAATTAAACTCCCAATAGTTTGCCGGGAAACATCGATTATTCCGATCTAGAAAGAGACAGAGACAGTCGATCCGCGTTATGTTAAATATTTCAAGGTTACCGATTCCACAAAATTATAAAAAGTATACGGCTGTGTAGCGGGGATCAAAACGAGTAATTTCGTGTATAAAGTATAATTAATATCCCATTAGTTTGCCGGGAAACATCGATTATTCCGATCTAGAAAGAGACAGAGACAGTCGATCCGCGTTATGTTAAATATTTCAAGGTTACCGATTCCACAAAATTATAAAAAGTATACGGCTGTGTAGCGGGGATCAAAACGAGTAATTTCGTGTATAAAGTTTAATTAATATCCCATTACATTGCCGGGAAACATCAATACTTCGATCGCGCGAGAGAGACAGAGAAACGAACAGTCTTTTTTTCGATTTACGGCTAAAATAAATTTTTCTCATTTTATTCAATAACATATTCTTGCTTAGATAACTTTTTTACATAGGGATTAAGCATTTAGAACGATATAATGTTTAAAATAAGGGCACTTTACTCTTGACATTTTACGGTTTTTTCAATTTTCTGAAAAATCCTACCATTAGATTTTTTTAAAAATACGATATTCTTGCTTAACTAACGTTTCTACATAGGGATTAAGCATTTAGAACGAAATCTAATGTCAGAAAATGGCACTTTACTCTTGACATTTTTCGGTTTTTTCAATTTTCTGGAAAATCCTATCATTAGATTTTTTTAAAAATACGATGTTCTTGCTTAACTAACGTTTTTACATAGGGATTAAGCATTTAGAACGATATAATGTTTAAAATAAGGGCACTTTACTCTTGACATTTTACGGTTTTTTCAATTTTCTGAAAAATCCTATCATTAGATTTTTTTAAAAATACGATATTCTTGCTTAACTAACGTTTCTACATAGGGATTAAGCATTTAGAACGAAATCTAATGTCAGAAAATGGCACTTTACTCTTGACATTTTTCGGTTTTTTCAATTTTCTGGAAAATCCTATCATTAGATTTTTTTAAAAATACGATATTCTTGCTTAACTAACGTTTTTACATAGGGATTAAGCATTTAGAACGAAATCTAATGTAGGAAAATGGTACTTTACTCTTGACCGGTACGTTTGGACTTTGAAAATATTCGGGCGTTCCAATCGCTCGTCTGTTGCATCATGCCGCGTCTCGGCGCAATCGACCGATTCGCTCGACCCATTATTTTCGATTTACGGCTAAAATAAATTTTTCTCATTTTATTCAATAACATATTCTTGCTTAGATAACTTTTTTACATAGGGATTAAGCATTTAGAACGATATAATGTTTAAAATAAGGGCACTTTACTCTTGACATTTTACGGTTTTTTCAATTTTCTGAAAAATCCTATCATTAGATTTTTTTAAAAATACGATAATCTTGCTTAACTAACGTTTCTACATAGGGATTAAGCATTTAGAACGAAATCTAATGTCAGAAAATGGCACTTTACTCTTGACATTTTTCGGTTTTTTCAATTTTCTGGAAAATCCTATCATTAGATTTTTTTTAAAATACGATATTCTTGCTTAACTAACGTTTTTACATAGGGATTAAGCATTTAGAACGAAATCTAATGTAGGAAAATGGTACTTTACTCTTGATCGGTACGTTGGGACTTTGAAAATATTCGGGCGTTCCAATCGCTCGTCTGTTGCATCATAGCGCGTCTCGGCGCAATCGACCGATTCGCTCGACCCATTATTTTCGATTTACGGCTAAAATAAATTTTTCTCATTTTATTCAATAACATATTCTTGCTTAGATAACTTTTTTACATAGGGATTAAGCATTTAGAACGATATAATGTTTAAAATAAGGGCACTTTACTCTTGACATTTTACGGTTTTTTCAATTTTCTGAAAAATCCTACCATTAGATTTTTTTAAAAATACGATATTCTTGCTTAACTAACGTTTCTACATAGGGATTAAGCATTTAGAACGAAATCTAATGTCAGAAAATGGCACTTTACTCTTGACATTTTTCGGTTTTTTCAATTTTCTGGAAAATCCTATCATTAGATTTTTTTAAAAATACGATATTCTTGCTTAACTAACGTTTTTACATAGGGATTAAGCATTTAGAACGAAATCTAATGTAGGAAAATGGTACTTTACTCTTGACCGGTACGTTGGGACTTTGAAAATATTCGGGCGTTCCAATCGCTCGTCTGTTGCATCATGGCGCGTCTCGGCGCAATCGACCGATTCGCTCGACCCATTATTTTCGATTTACGGCTAAAATAAATTTTTCTCATTTTATTCAATAACATATTCTTGCTTAGATAACTTTTTTACATAGGGATTAAGCATTTAGAACGATATAATGTTTAAAATAAGGGCACTTTACTCTTGACATTTTACGGTTTTTTCAATTTTCTGAAAAATCCTATCATTAGATTTTTTTAAAAATACGATAATCTTGCTTAACTAACGTTTCTACATAGGGATTAAGCATTTAGAACGAAATCTAATGTCAGAAAATGGCACTTTACTCTTGACATTTTTCGGTTTTTTCAATTTTCTGGAAAATCCTATCATTAGATTTTTTTTAAAATACGATATTCTTGCTTAACTAACGTTTTTACATAGGGATTAAGCATTTAGAACGAAATCTAATGTAGGAAAATGGTACTTTACTCTTGATCGGTACGTTGGGACTTAGAAAATATTCGGGCGTACGCGGCGCGCTCGGCGCTTCGAACAGCTCCGGTGTCCCCATTATTTTCGATTTACGGCTAAAATAAATTTTTCTCATTTTATTCAATAACATATTCTTGCTTAGATAACTTTTTTACATAGGGATTAAGCATTTAGAACGATATAATGTTTAAAATAAGGGCACTTTACTCTTGACATTTTACGGTTTTTTCAATTTTCTGAAAAATCCTATCATTAGATTTTTTTAAAAATACGATATTCTTGCTTAACTAACGTTTCTACATAGGGATTAAGCATTTAGAACGAAATCTAATGTCAGAAAATGGCACTTTACTCTTGACATTTTTCGGTTTTTTCAATTTTCTGGAAAATCCTATCATTAGATTTTTTTAAAAATACGATATTCTTGCTTAACTAACGTTTTTACATAGGGATTAAGCATTTAGAACGAAATCTAATGTAGGAAAATGGTACTTTACTCTTGACCGGTACGTTGGGACTTTGAAAATATTCGGGCGTTCCAATCGCTCGTCTGTTGCATCATAGCGCGTCTCGGCGCAATCGACCGATTCGCTCGACCCATTATTTTCGATTTACGGCTAAAATAAATTTTTCTCGTTTTATTCAATAACATATTCTTGCTTAGATAACTTTTTTACATAGGGATTAAGCATTTAGAACGATATAATGTTTAAAATAAGGGCACTTTACTCTTGACATTTTACGGTTTTTTCAATTTTCTGAAAAATCCTATCATTAGATTTTTTTAAAAATACGATAATCTTGCATAACTAACGTTTCTACATAGGGATTAAGCATTTAGAACGAAATCTAATGTAGGAAAATGGTACTTTACTCTTGACCGGTACGTTGGGACTTTGAAAATATTCGGGCGTTCCAATCGCTCGTCTGTTGCATCATAGCGCGTCTCGGCGCAATCGACCGATTCGCTCGACCCATTATTTTCGATTTACGGCTAAAATAAATTTTTCTCATTTTATTCAATAACATATTCTTGCTTAGATAACTTTTTTACATAGGGATTAAGCATTTAGAACGACATAATGTTTAAAATAAGGGCACTTTACTCTTGACATTTTACGGTTTTTTCAATTTTCTGAAAAATCCTACCATTAGATTTTTTTAAAAATACGATATTCTTGCTTAACTAACGTTTCTACATAGGGATTAAGCATTTAGAACGAAATCTAATGTCAGAAAATGGCACTTTACTCTTGACATTTTTCGGTTTTTTCAATTTTCTGGAAAATCCTATCATTAGATTTTTTTAAAAATACGATATTCTTGCTTAACTAACGTTTTTACATAGGGATTAAGCATTTAGAACGAAATCTAATGTAGGAAAATGGTACTTTACTCTTGACCGGTACGTTGGGACTTTGAAAATATTCGGGCGTTCCAATCGCTCGTCTGTTGCATCATGGCGCGTCTCGGCGCAATCGACCGATTCGCTCGACCCATTATTTTCGATTTACGGCTAAAATAAATTTTTCTCATTTTATTCAATAACATATTCTTGCTTAGATAACTTTTTTACATAGGGATTAAGCATTTAGAACGATATAATGTTTAAAATAAGGGCACTTTACTCTTGACATTTTACGGTTTTTTCAATTTTCTGAAAAATCCTACCATTAGATTTTTTTAAAAATACGATATTCTTGCTTAACTAACGTTTCTACATAGGGATTAAGCATTTAGAACGAAATCTAATGTCAGAAAATGGCACTTTACTCTTGACATTTTTCGGTTTTTTCAATTTTCTGGAAAATCCTATCATTAGATTTTTTTAAAAATACGATATTCTTGCTTAACTAACGTTTTTACATAGGGATTAAGCATTTAGAACGAAATCTAATGTAGGAAAATGGTACTTTACTCTTGATCGGTACGTTGGGACTTTGAAAATATTCGGGCGTTCCAATCGCTCGTCTGTTGCATCATAGCGCGTCTCGGCGCAATCGACCGATTCGCTCGACCCATTATTTTCGATTTACGGCTAAAATAAATTTTTCTCATTTTATTCAATAACATATTCTTGCTTAGATAACTTTTTTACATAGGGATTAAGCATTTAGAACGATATAATGTTTAAAATAAGGGCACTTTACTCTTGACATTTTACGGTTTTTTCAATTTTCTGAAAAATCCTACCATTAGATTTTTTTAAAAATACGATATTCTTGCTTAACTAACGTTTCTACATAGGGATTAAGCATTTAGAACGAAATCTAATGTCAGAAAATGGCACTTTACTCTTGACATTTTTCGGTTTTTTCAATTTTCTGGAAAATCCTATCATTAGATTTTTTTAAAAATACGATATTCTTGCTTAACTAACGTTTTTACATAGGGATTAAGCATTTAGAACGAAATCTAATGTAGGAAAATGGTACTTTACTCTTGACCGGTACGTTGGGACTTTGAAAATATTCGGGCGTTCCAATCGCTCGTCTGTTGCATCATAGCGCGTCTCGGCGCAATCGACCGATTCGCTCGACCCATTATTTTCGATTTACGGCTAAAATAAATTTTTCTCATTTTATTCAATAACATATTCTTGCTTAGATAACTTTTTTACATAGGGATTAAGCATTTAGAACGATATAATGTTTAAAATAAGGGCACTTTACTCTTGACATTTTACGGTTTTTTCAATTTTCTGAAAAATCCTACCATTAGATTTTTTTAAAAATACGATATTCTTGCTTAACTAACGTTTCTACATAGGGATTAAGCATTTAGAACGAAATCTAATGTCAGAAAATGGCACTTTACTCTTGACATTTTTCGGTTTTTTCAATTTTCTGGAAAATCCTATCATTAGATTTTTTTAAAAATACGATATTCTTGCTTAACTAACGTTTTTACATAGGGATTAAGCATTTAGAACGAAATCTAATGTAGGAAAATGGTACTTTACTCTTGACCGGTACGTTGGGACTTTGAAAATATTCGGGCGTTCCAATCGCTCGTCTGTTGCATCATGGCGCGTCTCGGCGCAATCGACCGATTCGCTCGACCCATTATTTTCGATTTACGGCTAAAATAAATTTTTCTCATTTTATTCAATAACATATTCTTGCTTAGATAACTTTTTTACATAGGGATTAAGCATTTAGAACGATATAATGTTTAAAATAAGGGCACTTTACTCTTGACATTTTACGGTTTTTTCAATTTTCTGAAAAATCCTATCATTAGATTTTTTTAAAAATACGATATTCTTGCTTAACTAACGTTTCTACATAGGGATTAAGCATTTAGAACGAAATCTAATGTCAGAAAATGGCACTTTACTCTTGACATTTTTCGGTTTTTTCAATTTTCTGGAAAATCCTATCATTAGATTTTTTTAAAAATACGATATTCTTGCTTAACTAACGTTTTTACATAGGGATTAAGCATTTAGAACGAAATCTAATGTAGGAAAATGGTACTTTACTCTTGACCGGTACGTTGGGACTTTGAAAATATTCGGGCGTTCCAATCGCTCGTCTGTTGCATCATAGCGCGTCTCGGCGCAATCGACCGATTCGCTCGACCCATTATTTTCGATTTACGGCTAAAATAAATTTTTCTCGTTTTATTCAATAACATATTCTTGCTTAGATAACTTTTTTACATAGGGATTAAGCATTTAGAACGATATAATGTTTAAAATAAGGGCACTTTACTCTTGACATTTTACGGTTTTTTCAATTTTCTGAAAAATCCTATCATTAGATTTTTTTAAAAATACGATAATCTTGCATAACTAACGTTTCTACATAGGGATTAAGCATTTAGAACGAAATCTAATGTCAGAAAATGGCACTTTACTCTTGACATTTTTCGGTTTTTTCAATTTTCTGGAAAATCCTATCATTAGATTTTTTTTAAAATACGATATTCTTGCTTAACTAACGTTTTTACATAGGGATTAAGCATTTAGAACGAAATCTAATGTAGGAAAATGGTACTTTACTCTTGATCGGTACGTTGGGACTTTGAAAATATTCGGGCGTTCCAATCGCTCGTCTGTTGCATCATAGCGCGTCTCGGCGCAATCGACCGATTCGCTCGACCCATTATTTTCGATTTACGGCTAAAATAAATTTTTCTCATTTTATTCAATAACATATTCTTGCTTAGATAACTTTTTTACATAGGGATTAAGCATTTAGAACGATATAATGTTTAAAATAAGGGCACTTTACTCTTGACATTTTACGGTTTTTTCAATTTTCTGAAAAATCCTACCATTAGATTTTTTTAAAAATACGATATTCTTGCTTAACTAACGTTTCTACATAGGGATTAAGCATTTAGAACGAAATCTAATGTCAGAAAATGGCACTTTACTCTTGACATTTTTCGGTTTTTTCAATTTTCTGGAAAATCCTATCATTAGATTTTTTTAAAAATACGATATTCTTGCTTAACTAACGTTTTTACATAGGGATTAAGCATTTAGAACGAAATCTAATGTAGGAAAATGGTACTTTACTCTTGATCGGTACGTTGGGACTTTGAAAATATTCGGGCGTTCCAATCGCTCGTCTGTTGCATCATAGCGCGTCTCGGCGCAATCGACCGATTCGCTCGACCCATTATTTTCGATTTACGGCTAAAATAAATTTTTCTCATTTTATTCAATAACATATTCTTGCTTAGATAACTTTTTTACATAGGGATTAAGCATTTAGAACGATATAATGTTTAAAATAAGGGCACTTTACTCTTGACATTTTACGGTTTTTTCAATTTTCTGAAAAATCCTACCATTAGATTTTTTTAAAAATACGATATTCTTGCTTAACTAACGTTTCTACATAGGGATTAAGCATTTAGAACGAAATCTAATGTCAGAAAATGGCACTTTACTCTTGACATTTTTCGGTTTTTTCAATTTTCTGGAAAATCCTATCATTAGATTTTTTTAAAAATACGATATTCTTGCTTAACTAACGTTTTTACATAGGGATTAAGCATTTAGAACGAAATCTAATGTAGGAAAATGGTACTTTACTCTTGACCGGTACGTTGGGACTTTGAAAATATTCGGGCGTTCCAATCGCTCGTCTGTTGCATCATGGCGCGTCTCGGCGCAATCGACCGATTCGCTCGACCCATTATTTTCGATTTACGGCTAAAATAAATTTTTCTCATTTTATTCAATAACATATTCTTGCTTAGATAACTTTTTTACATAGGGATTAAGCATTTAGAACGATATAATGTTTAAAATAAGGGCACTTTACTCTTGACATTTTACGGTTTTTTCAATTTTCTGAAAAATCCTATCATTAGATTTTTTTAAAAATACGATATTCTTGCTTAACTAACGTTTCTACATAGGGATTAAGCATTTAGAACGAAATCTAATGTCAGAAAATGGCACTTTACTCTTGACATTTTTCGGTTTTTTCAATTTTCTGGAAAATCCTATCATTAGATTTTTTTAAAAATACGATATTCTTGCTTAACTAACGTTTTTACATAGGGATTAAGCATTTAGAACGAAATCTAATGTAGGAAAATGGTACTTTACTCTTGACCGGTACGTTGGGACTTTGAAAATATTCGGGCGTTCCAATCGCTCGTCTGTTGCATCATAGCGCGTCTCGGCGCAATCGACCGATTCGCTCGACCCATTATTTTCGATTTACGGCTAAAATAAATTTTTCTCGTTTTATTCAATAACATATTCTTGCTTAGATAACTTTTTTACATAGGGATTAAGCATTTAGAACGATATAATGTTTAAAATAAGGGCACTTTACTCTTGACATTTTACGGTTTTTTCAATTTTCTGAAAAATCCTATCATTAGATTTTTTTAAAAATACGATAATCTTGCATAACTAACGTTTCTACATAGGGATTAAGCATTTAGAACGAAATCTAATGTCAGAAAATGGCACTTTACTCTTGACATTTTTCGGTTTTTTCAATTTTCTGGAAAATCCTATCATTAGATTTTTTTTAAAATACGATATTCTTGCTTAACTAACGTTTTTACATAGGGATTAAGCATTTAGAACGAAATCTAATGTAGGAAAATGGTACTTTACTCTTGATCGGTACGTTGGGACTTTGAAAATATTCGGGCGTTCCAATCGCTCGTCTGTTGCATCATAGCGCGTCTCGGCGCAATCGACCGATTCGCTCGACCCATTATTTTCGATTTACGGCTAAAATAAATTTTTCTCATTTTATTCAATAACATATTCTTGCTTAGATAACTTTTTTACATAGGGATTAAGCATTTAGAACGATATAATGTTTAAAATAAGGGCACTTTACTCTTGACATTTTACGGTTTTTTCAATTTTCTGAAAAATCCTACCATTAGATTTTTTTAAAAATACGATATTCTTGCTTAACTAACGTTTCTACATAGGGATTAAGCATTTAGAACGAAATCTAATGTCAGAAAATGGCACTTTACTCTTGACATTTTTCGGTTTTTTCAATTTTCTGGAAAATCCTATCATTAGATTTTTTTAAAAATACGATATTCTTGCTTAACTAACGTTTTTACATAGGGATTAAGCATTTAGAACGAAATCTAATGTAGGAAAATGGTACTTTACTCTTGACCGGTACGTTGGGACTTTGAAAATATTCGGGCGTTCCAATCGCTCGTCTGTTGCATCATGGCGCGTCTCGGCGCAATCGACCGATTCGCTCGACCCATTATTTTCGATTTACGGCTAAAATAAATTTTTCTCATTTTATTCAATAACATATTCTTGCTTAGATAACTTTTTTACATAGGGATTAAGCATTTAGAACGATATAATGTTTAAAATAAGGGCACTTTACTCTTGACATTTTACGGTTTTTTCAATTTTCTGAAAAATCCTATCATTAGATTTTTTTAAAAATACGATAATCTTGCTTAACTAACGTTTCTACATAGGGATTAAGCATTTAGAACGAAATCTAATGTCAGAAAATGGCACTTTACTCTTGACATTTTTCGGTTTTTTCAATTTTCTGGAAAATCCTATCATTAGATTTTTTTTAAAATACGATATTCTTGCTTAACTAACGTTTTTACATAGGGATTAAGCATTTAGAACGAAATCTAATGTAGGAAAATGGTACTTTACTCTTGATCGGTACGTTGGGACTTAGAAAATATTCGGGCGTACGCGGCGCGCTCGGCGCTTCGAACAGCTCCGGTGTCCCCATTATTTTCGATTTACGGCTAAAATAAATTTTTCTCATTTTATTCAATAACATATTCTTGCTTAGATAACTTTTTTACATAGGGATTAAGCATTTAGAACGATATAATGTTTAAAATAAGGGCACTTTACTCTTGACATTTTACGGTTTTTTCAATTTTCTGAAAAATCCTATCATTAGATTTTTTTAAAAATACGATATTCTTGCTTAACTAACGTTTCTACATAGGGATTAAGCATTTAGAACGAAATCTAATGTCAGAAAATGGCACTTTACTCTTGACATTTTTCGGTTTTTTCAATTTTCTGGAAAATCCTATCATTAGATTTTTTTAAAAATACGATATTCTTGCTTAACTAACGTTTTTACATAGGGATTAAGCATTTAGAACGAAATCTAATGTAGGAAAATGGTACTTTACTCTTGACCGGTACGTTGGGACTTTGAAAATATTCGGGCGTTCCAATCGCTCGTCTGTTGCATCATAGCGCGTCTCGGCGCAATCGACCGATTCGCTCGACCCATTATTTTCGATTTACGGCTAAAATAAATTTTTCTCGTTTTATTCAATAACATATTCTTGCTTAGATAACTTTTTTACATAGGGATTAAGCATTTAGAACGATATAATGTTTAAAATAAGGGCACTTTACTCTTGACATTTTACGGTTTTTTCAATTTTCTGAAAAATCCTATCATTAGATTTTTTTAAAAATACGATAATCTTGCATAACTAACGTTTCTACATAGGGATTAAGCATTTAGAACGAAATCTAATGTAGGAAAATGGTACTTTACTCTTGACCGGTACGTTGGGACTTTGAAAATATTCGGGCGTTCCAATCGCTCGTCTGTTGCATCATAGCGCGTCTCGGCGCAATCGACCGATTCGCTCGACCCATTATTTTCGATTTACGGCTAAAATAAATTTTTCTCATTTTATTCAATAACATATTCTTGCTTAGATAACTTTTTTACATAGGGATTAAGCATTTAGAACGATATAATGTTTAAAATAAGGGCACTTTACTCTTGACATTTTACGGTTTTTTCAATTTTCTGAAAAATCCTACCATTAGATTTTTTTAAAAATACGATATTCTTGCTTAACTAACGTTTCTACATAGGGATTAAGCATTTAGAACGAAATCTAATGTCAGAAAATGGCACTTTACTCTTGACATTTTTCGGTTTTTTCAATTTTCTGGAAAATCCTATCATTAGATTTTTTTAAAAATACGATATTCTTGCTTAACTAACGTTTTTACATAGGGATTAAGCATTTAGAACGAAATCTAATGTAGGAAAATGGTACTTTACTCTTGACCGGTACGTTGGGACTTTGAAAATATTCGGGCGTTCCAATCGCTCGTCTGTTGCATCATGGCGCGTCTCGGCGCAATCGACCGATTCGCTCGACCCATTATTTTCGATTTACGGCTAAAATAAATTTTTCTCATTTTATTCAATAACATATTCTTGCTTAGATAACTTTTTTACATAGGGATTAAGCATTTAGAACGATATAATGTTTAAAATAAGGGCACTTTACTCTTGACATTTTACGGTTTTTTCAATTTTCTGAAAAATCCTACCATTAGATTTTTTTAAAAATACGATATTCTTGCTTAACTAACGTTTCTACATAGGGATTAAGCATTTAGAACGAAATCTAATGTCAGAAAATGGCACTTTACTCTTGACATTTTTCGGTTTTTTCAATTTTCTGGAAAATCCTATCATTAGATTTTTTTAAAAATACGATATTCTTGCTTAACTAACGTTTTTACATAGGGATTAAGCATTTAGAACGAAATCTAATGTAGGAAAATGGTACTTTACTCTTGATCGGTACGTTGGGACTTTGAAAATATTCGGGCGTTCCAATCGCTCGTCTGTTGCATCATAGCGCGTCTCGGCGCAATCGACCGATTCGCTCGACCCATTATTTTCGATTTACGGCTAAAATAAATTTTTCTCATTTTATTCAATAACATATTCTTGCTTAGATAACTTTTTTACATAGGGATTAAGCATTTAGAACGATATAATGTTTAAAATAAGGGCACTTTACTCTTGACATTTTACGGTTTTTTCAATTTTCTGAAAAATCCTACCATTAGATTTTTTTAAAAATACGATATTCTTGCTTAACTAACGTTTCTACATAGGGATTAAGCATTTAGAACGAAATCTAATGTCAGAAAATGGCACTTTACTCTTGACATTTTTCGGTTTTTTCAATTTTCTGGAAAATCCTATCATTAGATTTTTTTAAAAATACGATATTCTTGCTTAACTAACGTTTTTACATAGGGATTAAGCATTTAGAACGAAATCTAATGTAGGAAAATGGTACTTTACTCTTGACCGGTACGTTGGGACTTTGAAAATATTCGGGCGTTCCAATCGCTCGTCTGTTGCATCATAGCGCGTCTCGGCGCAATCGACCGATTCGCTCGACCCATTATTTTCGATTTACGGCTAAAATAAATTTTTCTCATTTTATTCAATAACATATTCTTGCTTAGATAACTTTTTTACATAGGGATTAAGCATTTAGAACGATATAATGTTTAAAATAAGGGCACTTTACTCTTGACATTTTACGGTTTTTTCAATTTTCTGAAAAATCCTATCATTAGATTTTTTTAAAAATACGATATTCTTGCTTAACTAACGTTTCTACATAGGGATTAAGCATTTAGAACGAAATCTAATGTCAGAAAATGGCACTTTACTCTTGACATTTTTCGGTTTTTTCAATTTTCTGGAAAATCCTATCATTAGATTTTTTTAAAAATACGATATTCTTGCTTAACTAACGTTTTTACATAGGGATTAAGCATTTAGAACGAAATCTAATGTAGGAAAATGGTACTTTACTCTTGACCGGTACGTTGGGACTTTGAAAATATTCGGGCGTTCCAATCGCTCGTCTGTTGCATCATAGCGCGTCTCGGCGCAATCGACCGATTCGCTCGACCCATTATTTTCGATTTACGGCTAAAATAAATTTTTCTCGTTTTATTCAATAACATATTCTTGCTTAGATAACTTTTTTACATAGGGATTAAGCATTTAGAACGATATAATGTTTAAAATAAGGGCACTTTACTCTTGACATTTTACGGTTTTTTCAATTTTCTGAAAAATCCTATCATTAGATTTTTTTAAAAATACGATAATCTTGCATAACTAACGTTTCTACATAGGGATTAAGCATTTAGAACGAAATCTAATGTCAGAAAATGGCACTTTACTCTTGACATTTTTCGGTTTTTTCAATTTTCTGGAAAATCCTATCATTAGATTTTTTTTAAAATACGATATTCTTGCTTAACTAACGTTTTTACATAGGGATTAAGCATTTAGAACGAAATCTAATGTAGGAAAATGGTACTTTACTCTTGATCGGTACGTTGGGACTTTGAAAATATTCGGGCGTTCCAATCGCTCGTCTGTTGCATCATAGCGCGTCTCGGCGCAATCGACCGATTCGCTCGACCCATTATTTTCGATTTACGGCTAAAATAAATTTTTCTCATTTTATTCAATAACATATTCTTGCTTAGATAACTTTTTTACATAGGGATTAAGCATTTAGAACGATATAATGTTTAAAATAAGGGCACTTTACTCTTGACATTTTACGGTTTTTTCAATTTTCTGAAAAATCCTACCATTAGATTTTTTTAAAAATACGATATTCTTGCTTAACTAACGTTTCTACATAGGGATTAAGCATTTAGAACGAAATCTAATGTCAGAAAATGGCACTTTACTCTTGACATTTTTCGGTTTTTTCAATTTTCTGGAAAATCCTATCATTAGATTTTTTTAAAAATACGATATTCTTGCTTAACTAACGTTTTTACATAGGGATTAAGCATTTAGAACGAAATCTAATGTAGGAAAATGGTACTTTACTCTTGATCGGTACGTTGGGACTTTGAAAATATTCGGGCGTTCCAATCGCTCGTCTGTTGCATCATAGCGCGTCTCGGCGCAATCGACCGATTCGCTCGACCCATTATTTTCGATTTACGGCTAAAATAAATTTTTCTCATTTTATTCAATAACATATTCTTGCTTAGATAACTTTTTTACATAGGGATTAAGCATTTAGAACGATATAATGTTTAAAATAAGGGCACTTTACTCTTGACATTTTACGGTTTTTTCAATTTTCTGAAAAATCCTACCATTAGATTTTTTTAAAAATACGATATTCTTGCTTAACTAACGTTTCTACATAGGGATTAAGCATTTAGAACGAAATCTAATGTCAGAAAATGGCACTTTACTCTTGACATTTTTCGGTTTTTTCAATTTTCTGGAAAATCCTATCATTAGATTTTTTTAAAAATACGATATTCTTGCTTAACTAACGTTTTTACATAGGGATTAAGCATTTAGAACGAAATCTAATGTAGGAAAATGGTACTTTACTCTTGACCGGTACGTTGGGACTTTGAAAATATTCGGGCGTTCCAATCGCTCGTCTGTTGCATCATGGCGCGTCTCGGCGCAATCGACCGATTCGCTCGACCCATTATTTTCGATTTACGGCTAAAATAAATTTTTCTCATTTTATTCAATAACATATTCTTGCTTAGATAACTTTTTTACATAGGGATTAAGCATTTAGAACGATATAATGTTTAAAATAAGGGCACTTTACTCTTGACATTTTACGGTTTTTTCAATTTTCTGAAAAATCCTATCATTAGATTTTTTTAAAAATACGATAATCTTGCTTAACTAACGTTTCTACATAGGGATTAAGCATTTAGAACGAAATCTAATGTCAGAAAATGGCACTTTACTCTTGACATTTTTCGGTTTTTTCAATTTTCTGGAAAATCCTATCATTAGATTTTTTTTAAAATACGATATTCTTGCTTAACTAACGTTTTTACATAGGGATTAAGCATTTAGAACGAAATCTAATGTAGGAAAATGGTACTTTACTCTTGATCGGTACGTTGGGACTTATAAAATATTCGGGCGTACGCGGCGCGCTCGGCGCTTCGAACAGCTCCGGTGTCCCCATTATTTTCGATTTACGGCTAAAATAAATTTTTCTCATTTTATTCAATAACATATTCTTGCTTAGATAACTTTTTTACATAGGGATTAAGCATTTAGAACGATATAATGTTTAAAATAAGGGCACTTTACTCTTGACATTTTACGGTTTTTTCAATTTTCTGAAAAATCCTATCATTAGATTTTTTTAAAAATACGATATTCTTGCTTAACTAACGTTTCTACATAGGGATTAAGCATTTAGAACGAAATCTAATGTCAGAAAATGGCACTTTACTCTTGACATTTTTCGGTTTTTTCAATTTTCTGGAAAATCCTATCATTAGATTTTTTTAAAAATACGATATTCTTGCTTAACTAACGTTTTTACATAGGGATTAAGCATTTAGAACGAAATCTAATGTAGGAAAATGGTACTTTACTCTTGACCGGTACGTTGGGACTTTGAAAATATTCGGGCGTTCCAATCGCTCGTCTGTTGCATCATAGCGCGTCTCGGCGCAATCGACCGATTCGCTCGACCCATTATTTTCGATTTACGGCTAAAATAAATTTTTCTCGTTTTATTCAATAACATATTCTTGCTTAGATAACTTTTTTACATAGGGATTAAGCATTTAGAACGATATAATGTTTAAAATAAGGGCACTTTACTCTTGACATTTTACGGTTTTTTCAATTTTCTGAAAAATCCTATCATTAGATTTTTTTAAAAATACGATAATCTTGCATAACTAACGTTTCTACATAGGGATTAAGCATTTAGAACGAAATCTAATGTAGGAAAATGGTACCTTACTCTTGACCGGTACGTTGGGACTTTGAAAATATTCGGGCGTTCCAATCGCTCGTCTGTTGCATCATGGCGCGTCTCGGCGCAATCGACCGATTCGCTCGACCCATTATTTTCGATTTACGGCTAAAATAAATTTTTCTCATTTTATTCAATAACATATTCTTGCTTAGATAACTTTTTTACATAGGGATTAAGCATTTAGAACGATATAATGTTTAAAATAAGGGCACTTTACTCTTGACATTTTACGGTTTTTTCAATTTTCTGAAAAATCCTATCATTAGATTTTTTTAAAAATACGATATTCATGCTTAACTAACGTTTCTACATAGGGATTAAGCATTTAGAACGAAATCTAATGTCAGAAAATGGCACTTTACTCTTGACATTTTTCGGTTTTTTCAATTTTCTGGAAAATCCTATCATTAGATTTTTTTTAAAATACGATATTCTTGCTTAACTAACGTTTTTACATAGGGATTAAGCATTTAGAACGAAATCTAATGTAGGAAAATGGTACTTTACTCTTGACCGGTACGTTGGGACTTTGAAAATATTCGGGCGTTCCAATCGCTCGTCTGTTGCATCATAGCGCGTCTCGGCGCAATCGACCGATTCGCTCGACCCATTATTTTCGATTTACGGCTAAAATAAATTTTTCTCATTTTATTCAATAACATATTCTTGCTTAGATAACTTTTTTACATAGGGATTAAGCATTTAGAACGATATAATGTTTAAAATAAGGGCACTTTACTCTTGACATTTTACGGTTTTTTCAATTTTCTGAAAAATCCTACCATTAGATTTTTTTAAAAATACGATATTCTTGCTTAACTAACGTTTCTACATAGGGATTAAGCATTTAGAACGAAATCTAATGTCAGAAAATGGCACTTTACTCTTGACATTTTTCGGTTTTTTCAATTTTCTGGAAAATCCTATCATTAGATTTTTTTAAAAATACGATATTCTTGCTTAACTAACGTTTTTACATAGGGATTAAGCATTTAGAACGAAATCTAATGTAGGAAAATGGTACTTTACTCTTGACCGGTACGTTGGGACTTTGAAAATATTCGGGCGTTCCAATCGCTCGTCTGTTGCATCATGGCGCGTCTCGGCGCAATCGACCGATTCGCTCGACCCATTATTTTCGATTTACGGCTAAAATAAATTTTTCTCATTTTATTCAATAACATATTCTTGCTTAGATAACTTTTTTACATAGGGATTAAGCATTTAGAACGATATAATGTTTAAAATAAGGGCACTTTACTCTTGACATTTTACGGTTTTTTCAATTTTCTGAAAAATCCTATCATTAGATTTTTTTAAAAATACGATATTCATGCTTAACTAACGTTTCTACATAGGGATTAAGCATTTAGAACGAAATCTAATGTCAGAAAATGGCACTTTACTCTTGACATTTTTCGGTTTTTTCAATTTTCTGGAAAATCCTATCATTAGATTTTTTTAAAAATACGATATTCTTGCTTAACTAACGTTTTTACATAGGGATTAAGCATTTAGAACGAAATCTAATGTAGGAAAATGGTACTTTACTCTTGACCGGTACGTTGGGACTTTGAAAATATTCGGGCGTTCCAATCGCTCGTCTGTTGCATCATGGCGCGTCTCGGCGCAATCGACCGATTCGCTCGACCCATTATTTTCGATTTACGGCTAAAATAAATTTTTCTCATTTTATTCAATAACATATTCTTGCTTAGATAACTTTTTTACATAGGGATTAAGCATTTAGAACGATATAATGTTTAAAATAAGGGCACTTTACTCTTGACATTTTACGGTTTTTTCAATTTTCTGAAAAATCCTACCATTAGATTTTTTTAAAAATACGATATTCTTGCTTAACTAACGTTTCTACATAGGGATTAAGCATTTAGAACGAAATCTAATGTCAGAAAATGGCACTTTACTCTTGACATTTTTCGGTTTTTTCAATTTTCTGGAAAATCCTATCATTAGATTTTTTTAAAAATACGATATTCTTGCTTAACTAACGTTTTTACATAGGGATTAAGCATTTAGAACGAAATCTAATGTAGGAAAATGGTACTTTACTCTTGACCGGTACGTTGGGACTTTGAAAATATTCGGGCGTTCCAATCGCTCGTCTGTTGCATCATAGCGCGTCTCGGCGCAATCGACCGATTCGCTCGACCCATTATTTTCGATTTACGGCTAAAATAAATTTTTCTCATTTTATTCAATAACATATTCTTGCTTAGATAACTTTTTTACATAGGGATTAAGCATTTAGAACGATATAATGTTTAAAATAAGGGCACTTTACTCTTGACATTTTACGGTTTTTTCAATTTTCTGAAAAATCCTACCATTAGATTTTTTTAAAAATACGATATTCTTGCTTAACTAACGTTTCTACATAGGGATTAAGCATTTAGAACGAAATCTAATGTCAGAAAATGGCACTTTACTCTTGACATTTTTCGGTTTTTTCAATTTTCTGGAAAATCCTATCATTAGATTTTTTTAAAAATACGATATTCTTGCTTAACTAACGTTTTTACATAGGGATTAAGCATTTAGAACGAAATCTAATGTAGGAAAATGGTACTTTACTCTTGATCGGTACGTTGGGACTTTGAAAATATTCGGGCGTTCCAATCGCTCGTCTGTTGCATCATAGCGCGTCTCGGCGCAATCGACCGATTCGCTCGACCCATTATTTTCGATTTACGGCTAAAATAAATTTTTCTCATTTTATTCAATAACATATTCTTGCTTAGATAACTTTTTTACATAGGGATTAAGCATTTAGAACGAAATCTAATGTCAGAAAATGGCACTTTACTCTTGACATTTTTCGGTTTTTTCAATTTTCTGGAAAATCCTATCATTAGATTTTTTTAAAAATACGATATTCTTGCTTAACTAACGTTTTTACATAGGGATTAAGCATTTAGAACGAAATCTAATGTAGGAAAATGGTACTTTACTCTTGATCGGTACGTTGGGACTTTGAAAATATTCGGGCGTTCCAATCGCTCGTCTGTTGCATCATAGCGCGTCTCGGCGCAATCGACCGATTCGCTCGACCCATTATTTTCGATTTACGGCTAAAATAAATTTTTCTCATTTTATTCAATAACATATTCTTGCTTAGATAACTTTTTTACATAGGGATTAAGCATTTAGAACGATATAATGTTTAAAATAAGGGCACTTTACTCTTGACATTTTACGGTTTTTTCAATTTTCTGAAAAATCCTACCATTAGATTTTTTTAAAAATACGATATTCTTGCTTAACTAACGTTTCTACATAGGGATTAAGCATTTAGAACGAAATCTAATGTCAGAAAATGGCACTTTACTCTTGACATTTTTCGGTTTTTTCAATTTTCTGGAAAATCCTATCATTAGATTTTTTTAAAAATACGATATTCTTGCTTAACTAACGTTTTTACATAGGGATTAAGCATTTAGAACGAAATCTAATGTAGGAAAATGGTACTTTACTCTTGACCGGTACGTTGGGACTTTGAAAATATTCGGGCGTTCCAATCGCTCGTCTGTTGCATCATAGCGCGTCTCGGCGCAATCGACCGATTCGCTCGACCCATTATTTTCGATTTACGGCTAAAATAAATTTTTCTCATTTTATTCAATAACATATTCTTGCTTAGATAACTTTTTTACATAGGGATTAAGCATTTAGAACGATATAATGTTTAAAATAAGGGCACTTTACTCTTGACATTTTACGGTTTTTTCAATTTTCTGAAAAATCCTACCATTAGATTTTTTTAAAAATACGATATTCTTGCTTAACTAACGTTTCTACATAGGGATTAAGCATTTAGAACGAAATCTAATGTCAGAAAATGGCACTTTACTCTTGACATTTTTCGGTTTTTTCAATTTTCTGGAAAATCCTATCATTAGATTTTTTTAAAAATACGATATTCTTGCTTAACTAACGTTTTTACATAGGGATTAAGCATTTAGAACGAAATCTAATGTAGGAAAATGGTACTTTACTCTTGATCGGTACGTTGGGACTTTGAAAATATTCGGGCGTTCCAATCGCTCGTCTGTTGCATCATAGCGCGTCTCGGCGCAATCGACCGATTCGCTCGACCCATTATTTTCGATTTACGGCTAAAATAAATTTTTCTCATTTTATTCAATAACATATTCTTGCTTAGATAACTTTTTTACATAGGGATTAAGCATTTAGAACGATATAATGTTTAAAATAAGGGCACTTTACTCTTGACATTTTACGGTTTTTTCAATTTTCTGAAAAATCCTACCATTAGATTTTTTTAAAAATACGATATTCTTGCTTAACTAACGTTTCTACATAGGGATTAAGCATTTAGAACGAAATCTAATGTCAGAAAATGGCACTTTACTCTTGACATTTTTCGGTTTTTTCAATTTTCTGGAAAATCCTATCATTAGATTTTTTTAAAAATACGATATTCTTGCTTAACTAACGTTTTTACATAGGGATTAAGCATTTAGAACGAAATCTAATGTAGGAAAATGGTACTTTACTCTTGATCGGTACGTTGGGACTTTGAAAATATTCGGCCGTACGCGGCGCGTCTCGGCGCTTCGAACAGCTCCGGTGTCCCCATTATTTTCGATTTACGGCTAAAATAAATTTTTCTAATTTTTTTCAATAACATATTCTTGCTTAAATAACTTTTTTACATAGGGATTAAGCATTTAGAACGATACATTGTTTAAAATAATGGCACTTTACTCTTGACATTTTACGGTTTTTTCAATTTTCTGAAAAATCCTATCATTAGATTTTTTTAAAAATACGATATTCTTGCTTAACTAACGTTTCTACATAGGGATTAAGCATTTAGAACGAAATCTAATGTCAGAAAATGGCACTTTACTCTTGACATTTTTCGGTTTTTTCAATTTTCTGGAAAATCCTATCATTAGATTTTTTTAAAAATACGATATTCTTGCTTAACTAACGTTTTTACATAGGGATTAAGCATTTAGAACGAAATCTAATGTAGGAAAATGGTACTTTACTCTTGATCGGTACGTTGGGACTTAGAAAATATTCGGCCGTACGCGGCGCGTCTCGGCGCTTCGAACAGCTCCGGTGTCCCCATTATTTTCGATTTACGGCTAAAATAAATTTTTCTAATTTTTTTCGATTACATATTCTTGCTTAAATAACTTTTTTACATAGGGATTAAGCATTTAGAACGACATGTTGTTTAAAATAATGGTACTTTACTCTTGTGATTTTTCGGTTTTTTTTGATTATTTTGAAAAATAAATTTTTGTAATTTTTTTAAATGCGATATTCGTGATCAGTGAACGATTTCACATATGGATTAAGCATTTAGAATCGTGCGGACGCGTTATTAAAAAAGTTTACTCGATGCGATGGGACTTTAAAAAGTTTGTGAAAATTTTCATATTGGGAAAAAATGTGTAATTTTTTGTCTAGTTTACGGTAGTGTAATTTATTTTAATGTTTACTATAAAAATTTTTTTCGTTCGTTCACGCGCTATGTTACAACAGCACGGCCGGGCGGTCTGTTGCCGCAGCGGTTTACACTCATAAGCGCGCGTGCTATTCGGCCGGCGGCGCCGGCGTCCTTGCCGGCCGTTCGGTATCTATAAGAGATACACGGTCCGTGCGAGGCGGACGGAGCAGAGCGGGTTTTGGGCCAATTCTACGATCTCGGTCGAGAAGCTGTCTCAGAGCTCCTTCGGGGCTTCGGTCCTGACTGTTTCGTGCCGTTTACGTTACGGACTTTTCTCCACACAGCGTGGCCACGGGTCGGTGTCTTTGACCGAATGGCCCATATGTGGCAAGCCCTACGGGGTTGGTTACCCGTATGCACTTTGTATGTATACTCGTACTCACTGAGCAATCGACTCTTCTGTCCGAGCGATGGAAAAATTTTTTAAAATGCATCTGTAAGAACAAATTGAACGATCTAAGTCGGCGGGTCCAGCTCCTACTCGGAGTGAAGCCGTCGCCACAGACGCGGAAGCTACAGCGGCAGCTGTTAGCCCTCCTGCGTCTGCGAAAAAGACAAGGTCCGGGAAGGTGTTAAACATCGCCAATCCTCGTGTGACCTTGGAGAGATGCGTGACACCCACGCGAGCGGTCTCGGTGAAAACTGAGGCCACGGAAGAAGGCGCGCCGGACACCGGTAACGTGGGGACAGCGCCCAAGTCGGGGGACTCCCCCAGCCGCAAGGCTGGGAAGGGGAAACCCAAAAAAATCGAACAAGTCAAAGACACGCTCGTGAAGGTGCAACCGGCACCCGTGCGTGTCGAAGACCCCGAAGGTGGCGGTTGGAAAACCGTCACCAAAAAGTCGAAGCGTGCCAAGCCAGTCGCACCTACTGGCAAGGCCGCAGCAAACCAGGCCAGGAAATCGAAGGGGACGGTTTCCGGGCACAAGGTACGGCCTCTCGATCTCGTGAGAGACGAAGCCTTCAGGCGAGTATCGGAGATACGGACCTTTTGCTTTCGACCCGAGTCGAAAGTCAACAAGGAGTCCGGGTCGAAGATACTAGCAGAAGTCGGAGCACTCAACGAGTTGGTCCAGGAGCTGATTCAAAGAAACAGCTTCGTCGAAGGGCAACTCGCCGCGGTCAGGGCGGACCTAAAAGCGCGCCCTGCCGTAATGAGTGCGGCGCGACCTGGGCCGTCCAAGGGATCCCTCCCGAAGACGGTCTCCAATGCCGCGCAGTTGACCTACGCCCAAGTGGCAAAGGTCAACCAGTCAGCGACTCCGGAGGCGAGAAGACCACCGACACAATACGTGGTGCGTATCTTCCCGCCAAAGGATAAAGGACAGAACAGCGATGCTACTAAGAGAGCTGTTCTGTCGATCGTAAAACCTGCGAAGGAGGCGATCCGTGTCAGATCGGTTCGACGCATCCACTCCGGTGGCATCGTCGTCGAAACCGATCGCAAGGAGGACCTAAAAGCCTTCGTAGGCAATAAGAAGCTGGCGAGTGCGGGACTGTCCGTCTCCTTGCCCAGCAAACGGGACCCCGAGGTCCTGATTTATGACATTCCGAAAGGGATGGGCAAGGAGGAAATTGCCTCCAGTCTTTGGAGGCAAAACCTCTCTGAGGCGTCCCAGAAGGATGTGCCTTCGGGTGTTCGGGTCAGTCGCATGGCTGGCAAGACCCCGGAGACAGCCAACTGGGTAGTGGCCGTCAGTCCGCAGATTCGTCGGCGGCTGGCGCAGAGAGGGGACCGGGTGTACCTTGGGTGGAGTTCCTGCCGTGTGCGGGACTTCATACAGGTCACCCGTTGCTATAAGTGCCAGCGCTTCGGGCACACCGCGAAGCGCTGTAAATTCAAAGAGGATGTCTGCGGACATTGTGCCGAAAAAGGGCACGGCTATGCGCTCTGCAGCAGGAAGAGCAAGCCTCCGGTTTGTTCCAACTGCAAAGACAGAGGGCGGCCACACGACCATAAGTCGCGAGACCCGGCCTGCGCCTCCTATCAGGAAGCGCTGGTTTTGGAGATGTCTCGCATTAGACAGGAATAATAATTTGAATCTCGAATGGATAGTACAAACGACCGGCGACGCTCGAGAGTCATACGGGTCATGCAGCATAACATGCAGCGGGCCCGAAACGTGACCGACGAAGTCCGGACTGAGATGCATAGGCGAGGGGTAGATGTGTTGCTTGCACAAGAGCCATATAGCTGGCGGGGTACTGTGCCCGGGCTAGGCTTGAGAACGAGGCTGATCACGGCAGGCGAACCGGTGATGGCTGCAATAGCGGTCAGAAACCCGGATCTAACCGTGGTCAAAGTCTCTAACTTGTGCGACACGCATTTGTCCTGTGTCAGCATCTCGGGTTCGTTTGGGAGCTTCTTCCTGATCAGCCAGTACTTTCAATGCTCCGATGACGTTGAATCAGGTCTGGCGCGGTTGGAGAGAGCTCTTTCCGCACTTAAGCATAACCGAGTCATTATCTCTGCCGACGTTAACGCGAAATCAGCCCAGTGGGGCAGCGCGGAGACGGACGTGAGAGGCCGTAAACTCGAAGAGTTTATCGTGAGCCATGGCTTGGTTGTCTTGAACGAGGCTGGAAACGCTCCGACGTTTTCCAGCCCTAGTGGACAGTCATACATCGACGTCACACTATCGACACCTGATATTTGCGACAAGGTGCGAGGTTGGAAGGTCCGCGAGGACCTGACGACCAGCGACCACCGAGTCATAGAGTTTTCTTTGAGTTTTTGCGCCGAGGACGGTGCTGCCGAAATTAGTAGCAACAGCAGCACCAACCGGAACGGATTATTACCAAGGTTCCGACTCCGAAGCGCAAAATGGCCCGAGTTCGACAAGGCGCTGCAGGAAAGTAAGAGGAGTATATCCCCCAATCCATTGAACAACAAGGGGGATGTCGAACATCTAGCACAGGAGATCGAAAGAATGATCGTCCAAGCGTGCGACTCCTCGATGCCAACCAAGCAGTGGCATTCAAAATCCGTCCCATGGTGGACGGCCGACCTGACGAGGCAAAAGAGGCGAGTCTACAAACTTAGACGAGCCTCGCAGAACGCAGCATGTTCAGAGGAGCAGAGGGCGGCCAAGAGGACCGAGTATCTTAAACAGAGAAAGGCCTACAAAGCCGCCATCAAAGCTGCTCGGTCGCACAGCTGGCGTGCATTCGTGACCGAGCAGGGAAACAAGGAACCCTGGGGCCTCATTTATAAGATCACGAGGCAGAAGATGACAGCCAGCACGGTCATCTCGAATATAAATCGTAACACTGCCCAGGGTTACACCACAGACTGGGACTCCACCGCTTCCGCGCTGCTGGAGGGGTTAATTCCGGACGATAGCCCCGCGAATGACTCCCCGGATCATGCGCGAGTCAGGAGGGAAGCTGCCATCGAGCCGGAGAGTGAGGACGCCAGTCCCTTCACCCTCTCGGAGCTCAGATCGGCGGTCGACCGACTGAAGAGCGGCAGGTGTCCAGGCCTAGATCGGATCGAGCCGGAGATTCTAAAACGTTCGTTTAATACGATCTCACGCGAGCTCCTCCGACTCTGCAACGGATGCCTGGCACACGGAGTCTTTCCCGTGGAATGGAAAGTCGGGTCCATCATTACCATCCTTAAAGGACCCGAGAAACCTGAAACGGAGATAAAGTCCTACAGACCAATATGCTTGCTTTCGGTCGTAGGCAAAGTCTTGGAGAAGCTAATCGCTACGCGATTAGCTAGTTTGTTTTTGCACCCCGACTACGCCTCCGATCGGCAATACGGATTCAGGCCGCATCGATCCACGACTGATGCCGTGGTAAAGATGAGGGAGCTTGCGTCCGGTCGAGAGGAAAAGTACGTCGTGGGTCTGCTCTTCGACATTGCTGCGGCCTTTGATAATGTCTGGTGGCCAAGCATACTCAACGCGTTGAGGAAGCGAGGCTGCCCAAAAAACCTATTTAGATTGGTGGTCGACTACTTCGACGGCCGCGTGGTGACTATGGTGTCTGATCGCGGTGCAGTGCGGAAGAAAGTCACTAAGGGCTGCCCACAGGGATCGATTCTTGGTCCGAGCTGTTGGAACTTAGTCTTCGACGAGGTTCTACAGCTCTTATCGAACGCCGGGCTCGCTTGCGAGCCCATCGCCTATGCAGACGACCTTCTTGTCTTGATCTTCGCGAACAGCAGGAAGGGTCTAGAAAGCAATGGCCAATTGGTTGTGGACACCATTTCTCGCTGGTGCGACCAGCAGAAATTGTCGCTGTCTGCGACCAAGACCGAGATGGTATTCTTAAAAGGCTCTCTCGACAGAGAGAGGCCACCTGTGATAAAAGTAGGAGGTCGGAATATTGCCGTCAAGGACTCTGTGCGTTACCTTGGCGTGCATTTTGACTCTAGACTGGGTATCCATTCCCATGTCGAGTATTTGAATGCTAAGTCCTTGCGAACGTTTAATGCGCTAGCAAGGATTGCTAAGTCGAACTGGGGATTGGGATATCGGACGATGCGTACCTTGTACCGCGGCTTGTTTGTCCCAATCGTCACGTATGCTGCCGCGGGCTGGGCAGACCGCCTTACCTCTGGGACGAGTAAAGTGCTCACCAGGGCGCAGAGGCATGTTCTGCTTGGCTGCGTCAAAGCCTACAGGACAGTCTCCACTGATGCGATCCCCGTGATCGCCGGGGAGATACCTGTGGACTTGGCGATAGCGGAGTTCAGCTGCGTGTACAAAGCCAGGAAGAAACTCGGGTTCCAACATGGAACCTATCAAGTGAGTCAGGCCGAATTGGCTGACGAAGTCGTCACCGAAGCCCAAGTTCGCAGAAGGCTGAGGGAGGCGACTTTAGAGATGTGGCAGCAGAGATGGTCGTCCTCGACGAAGGGTAGGGAAACCTTCCAATACTTCGGCGAGGTATCAGACCGTCTCTCAGCGAGCTGGATCAGAGTCGACCATGATGTAGCGCAGTTCTTGAGCGGACACGGAGACTTCCGTGCGAAGCTCAAGACGTTCGCCCTGGTCGACGACGAGTCGTGCGAATGTGGGGAGGAGGAAACTCCAAACCACGTCCTCTACGATTGTCAGCGTTACGTAGAGGACAGGGAACACCTACGCCAGGCGGCGATTCGAGAAGGATTTCAGTGGCCAATCGACAAAGCCAGCCTGGTGTCAGAGCAGCTGTTTCAGGAGTTCCGAAAATTCGCACGATCCGTAAGCAAGACTAAGAAGCGAACATAGAACGAAACTGCATACGGAGCGTGGACTCGTCCAGCTCCGTTGATGTACGGCATGCTGGGCGAACCCCTCGGGGTTCGTCCCCTCGGGCCAGGCTGAAGCCCCTCTTGCGGAGATAAAAGACTTTAACACTACTCCGTAAGAGTGCCTGGATTGGGTTGGACTCGAGGTGGCAGTGGGAGTAGCACGCTGTCTTCCCCTGATGCGATGGTGAACGAAGGTAGAGCCCGAACATCAGGCACAAGTCGCAAGAGCGGCCGGTATGGTCCACCAAGGACTTAGGTACGGCCCGTCTCTCAGAGACCACAGTTTGACGGCAACACTAACTGTCCCTATCTACTGGATTCTGCCGCCAGGTGTCGCATTGAGAGGACGCGCCGCCACGTCGTGCTCTGAATGTTACAGTGTAAAAGCAGTTAAAAGTGCCGCAAGAATTGTAAAGTGTGCTCCAGTGTGTCGTGCTCACCGAGAGAATTGTTTTGTGCCAAAAACTGTGCAAATCGGCCAAAAACTGACGGAAAAAACAGTGTTGTGGATTTCGATATATCGATCGCCACGTGCTCCGGCACGCCGATCTTCGGCTCCGACTTTCTCGAGAAAGAGTGGCCGTAGACGGAAACTAAAAACACAGTGATTAGTTTCTCGTCGAGACGAGTATTTTGACTCCTCGTTGAACAGTGTAGTGTGAAAATTGAAAAAGTGAAAAAATCGCAAAATACTTCGAAAAACACGTGCTGCCACCTCGAGCTTCCCGACGCCACCGTCGGCGTGGGCTGGCGCTGCATCAGCGGTGTCCTGCGCGGTGATTGGTCCGCGCGGTGTAGAGAGGAAACTCTGTGCACCAAAAGGAAGCTACTGCTGCCAACCCAAAAAATTTTTCAAGAGTTGGCAGCAATTGGCCCCGCGGGCCATAACTACAGTGCGAGTTTCCGCCGCGGACTTACAAAATCAGGAGTGCGCGAAATTCAAAACGTTGTGAACACAAATTAACGCCCAGTGAACAATTCTTCAAGTAAATTGTTTAAACAAATTGTTTAAACAATTTTTAGCGACATTTTACAACTCTTTAAGGACTTTTCGGGAATCACTTTTTTTTTTTTTTTTTTTTTTTTTTTTTTTTTTTTTTTTTTAAGGAAAAAAAATAAAAATTAACGCGAACCAAAAAAGTGCTGTGTGCGAGTGCTAAGCCGCGTGACCATGTCACGCGGTGCTGACATGGACACTGACATGGACTCCGACTGGAAACTGGTGCAATCGAGGGAGGCGCGAAAACTCGGCAATAAGCTAAAGCGAAAAGCCTCCTACGATGACGAAAGGGACAGGAGCCACGACCGGAAGAAGCACAACTGTGCCGAAGCTGAAGAGTGCGAACCATCTCCGCTGATGCTCCTACTCACCTTCAGCCAAGAACTAGCGAGCAGCCTCCCGACGGATGACGCAAAACATTTCAAAGCGCTCATCAAAGAGGCCTACGACTACGCTGACCACCTCGAGCAAGAAAACCAAACGCTGAAAACAGAGATCAACAAAAAATCCTCCATAGAAGCCAAAATCGAGACACTTAGCCGTGTGGTCAACAACGTGGTTCACACAGTAAACAATCTGAACAGGACTCCGGTACAAAAGCCAGCTGCAACGCAATCGACGTATGCTAACATTGCGCGCAAAAGCAACAAGACCACACCTACCATCCCAGCCAAGTCTACTATCCGCTATGTAACCACAATATATCCCACCAAAAACAACGAATCGTGCAGCAGTGAAAACACAAAGCAGGCGATCATAAAGAGCATTGCACCGGCCAAGGAAAACATAAGAATCAGGAACGTCAGAAAAATAAGGGACAACGGGGTCCTAATAGAAACGGATACCAAGCATGACCTCGACAAAATACTTACAAATAAAAACCTAGGAGAAGCAGGATTGAAAGCGGAGTTGCCTGCTAAAAAGAAACCCCGCATGATAATATATGCGGTGCCCAACACGACCGAGGAAAAAGACCTGCTTGCAGCACTTAGGAACCAGAACCTGGAACAGCTAACATGCAGCGAATTCCAGGAGAAAGTTAGGATCCTGTTCAAAATGGGAAGCAGGAACAGCGACGCTACAAACTGGATCATTGAAACATCCCCGGACATAAGAGAGCAGTTGATCGCAGCAGGGCGAGTCTTTCTGGGCTGGCACTCGTGCTCGCTGAAGGACTACAACACCGTCAGCAGATGCTATAAGTGTCAGGCGTTTGGGCACATCTCCAAACATTGCAGGGCCACTATTGAGACGTGTGGCCACTGTGCAGAAGACGGACACTCTTTCACCAAGTGCCCAAACAAGAGCAAGAACCCGTCCTGCATAAACTGCAAGAGGTTCAGCAAGCCGTACGACCACTCCTCCAGAGCCAGCACCTGCCCTGCTTACTGCCACGCCATGGAGGTGCAAGCTTCCAAAATAGATTATGGTAAGTAAGCCCTCAACTCTTGTAAACGCGGGAACCACCGGGAACAACACAAAGCACCTTACGAGAGATCGTATCTCCAACTTAAAGATCGCGCAGATCAACGCAAACAACTGTAGGACAGTTATGGACGAGCTGAGACTAATAGCCTCGGGAACGGGGCTTGACGTCTTAGCTATCCAAGAACCCTACATACACCAGAACACGAAACACACTAACATAATGGGAATCACAACACAAACAATAATTGACAATAAACACTTCACAGACAATGCGTCCAAAAATACAATTAAGAGCGCCCTTGTCATTTGCAACCCGGCGCTCACGACACTAAAGTTGGAGCACTTGTGCAACACGCACTTTACATGCGTTGAAATCAGCACGGGAAACCTCAGTTTTTATGTCGTGAGTGCCTACTTTCAGTGCTCGGACCCCATCGACAGGTACAATAACCATTTAGACCATATATTGTCCAGCCTCCGAGGGAAGAGTATCATGGTCCTCGCAGACGTAAATGCAAAATCCACACTATGGCACAATGCGGACACTGACAATAGAGGTGTGGTTGTGGAAGACCTTATTTCACAACACAACCTCTTTATTGTCAATAGGCCCTCGAAGCTCAGTACCTTCGACAACGGGCAAATCCAACATTGACCTATCCTTGGCTACCGGCGCGCTGGTAAACAAGGTGGATCAATGGAGGATTCATGACAAAGTGACTGCAAGTGACCATAATCTAATCTCTTTCCAAATTCAACTCACTACGGCAATAGAACCAAGACTCTCCTCCAACCGGTTCAATCTAAATCGAGCGAACTGGAAGAAGTTTGAGAGAATACTAAACTCAAATTCCGGGCTTAACTTCAACCCTACGATATCAGACGAAAATGATGCGAACCAGCAAGCTACTGTCCTCGAGAACGTGATCACTCAAGCCAGTAACGCGGCAATCCCTCGGAAGACCCGCTTCGCCAGGTCGGTCCCATGGTGGAATAAAGAGCTGGACAAACTAAAAAGAGAAGTACGAAGGCTTAGGAGACAGTGCCAGCAAAACAAAAACACGGCACAACACGAACAAATCACTAAACAATACAAACAGACTAGAAACAAATACCACGCACTAATTAGAAAAACAAAACTCCTCAGCTGGCACACATTTGTCACAGCTGAGGGGAACAAAAACCCGTGGGGGATTGTTTACAAACTCCAAACAAAGAAACTACACGCTGCAAAAGCACTTAGCAACCTCACTGAAAACAACACACACACCACCACATGGCAGGACACTGCCGAACTGCTGCTCCATAGCCTAATACCTGACGACGACACGAGCACCGAAACGCAATGGCAAAGGCGAACCAGAGACAACATACACACACCTCCTGACACTAGCGATGTTGCCTGTTTCTCGGCTTCAGAGATCAGTAATGTCATCCACAAACTAAAGAGGAAAAAAGCCCCGGGCATTGACACAATGGAACCCGAGATAGTTAAAAGGGCATGGCCCTTGCTACACGCGGAGATCACTCGAACGTACAATGCATGTCTCTCTTCGGCCACTTTTCCGAACAGGTGGAAAAAGGGCGAAATCAGAGTTCTCCTCAAGAACGAAGATAAAGACCCCACCAACCCCAAATCATATAGGCCAATTTGCTTACTCCCAGTCCTCAGCAAAATACTAGAGAAACTAATTGCTGCAAGACTAGAAAATATACTAGAAAAACACGAGCAAACAGCTGACCAACAATTTGGCTTCCGTCCTGCCAGGTCAACGGAGGAAGCCATTGTTAAAGTTAGGCTGATTGCGTCACAATGCCAAGAGAGATATGTAATTGGCATACTGTTTGACATAGCTGGCGCATTTGACAATGTCTGGTGGCCCTCAATCCTCGATAGCTTGAAAAAACGTGACTGTCCAGCCAATCTGTACAATCTCATCCGGAGTTACCTCTCCGGGAGATCCGTGCAGATCAGAAGCAATAATTCCATAGCACAGAAAAACGTTACCAAAGGTTGCCCTCAAGGCTCAGTGCTGGGCCCGAGGTTTTGGAACCTGGTGTTTGACGACCTTCTAAACAAACTAATGCAGAAAAGAGTCGAGAGTGTTGCGTATGCTGATGACCTCATAGTTCTAATTTCTGGGGACTCCAGAAAGGAACTTGAGGTCAAAGGCAACGCAGCAACAAAAATAATAATGGACTGGTGTCAACGACACAAATTGCACCTCTCTGAAGGAAAAACGGAGATGATTCTCCTTAAAGGCATTCTGGATATCAGGCGCCCACCTACCATTAAGGTAGGAAACACGTCTATATCTATGAAGAGAGTCGTCAAATACCTGGGAGTAAATTTCGGCCCCAGATTTAATATCACTCCGCACGTACAGGAAATAGTCCGCAAAAGCAAGGCTGTATTCCAGGGCCTCGCTAGAGTATGCAAATCATCCTGGGGGCTAAACTACGGCACCACCCTCCAACTATATAAAGGCGTACTTGTCCCCATCCTGACATATGCTGCTGCAGGATGGGCGGACAAGGCGAATTACCACCACGTGCGCAGACTCCAGAGCGCGCAAAGAAATGCCCTTCTAAGGGTAACAAAAGCCTACAGGACGATCTCCAACGAGGCTCTGATGATACTAGCCTCTGCCAAGCCTATTGACCTGGTTCTCCAAGAAAGGATGGCGATCTACCACCTCAGAAGGGGAGAGACGGCAAAAATTGGAGATACGATCTTCTCAACAGACACTCAAACACAACACCCGGACAATCAAAACACAATAGACCTGATAACACATAACATAAAAACACACACGCTGAATGTCTGGCAGGAGAGATGGGACTCCTCCACTAAAGGTAGAGTCACGCATCAGTTCTTCCCAGACATCAGGGCGCGAATGAGAGTGAAGCTGGAGCCGGATTTCTACAGCTCGCAGCTGCTGTCTGGACACGGTAAGTTCAACGCCAAACTAATGGCGCTGAACATAGCCGAGACCGACGCCTGCAGATGCGGAGAAACCGACACAGTGATGCACCTCATTTTCGAATGCACACTACACGATGCACACCGCACAACATTACTCCAACAAGTCACTAAACACAACATCCCGTGGCCGTGTGAGCTGAGCAGGCTTACTGACCCACAAATGATCAAATATCTTCAGAAGTTTGCAACCCTTGCCATGAAAGCGCGGGAGCAGTAAGCAGCAACACCTCTGGTCGGTATCCGGCAACGCAGGCATCCTACTGCAAGGTAGGATGTGCCGAACCGTCCGTTCAAAACACTCATGCATTGCACCCAACGCATGAGCCTGCAAGGGACTGAGCGTATGCCCGTGCATATGCTGACAACCCCGCCTCCACGTGGCCCCCGCTGTAAACACTGCTCCACTCACCTCCAAGTGAGGCTTGCACAGTGGAGCAGTGGCTAAGTGGGTTGTCTCCTGAAAAGGACAGTCCTCCTTCCTGATGATCCCCACCAAAGGTGATGGAAGGGTTTTTCACAGCAGGTTCCCCTCGTACTGGTTTCGCTACCTTAACACCGCCAGTATAAGCCGCACTTTGCGGCTTCGGTATGGCAGAGCCGGCTAACGCCTCATTAGCTCAAATGTAGACATTCTACTGTCCCTATCTACTGGCGGTGGCGGTCTGTGGCCACCCAGGGCGGGAGATAACCCCCGAACTAGCCCTCGCGTAGGAGGGTTGATCGGCCGAGTCGATGGGTGTATCGGCGATGAAGGCATTAGAGACCGTCAGTGCGTCGTACATGTAGTACTTCGCATAATGGCGAGGCCCTGATTTAGCATACGGGCTGTGGCGTGTTCTTTGTACAGCACTGTATGTGCTGTATGACTTCCGACTGGGGAACTGTTGTCACTCGTGGCATCAGTTCCCCAGTTTACGTTAAACGGTTTTTCAGACCGTTTTTCGTGGGCGGAACACGCCACTAGACAACACTCCGCTGGGCTCAGGAATACATGGGATGCAATCAATCCCCTGGGCAACCCAGGCCGCAAGGGGCAAACGTGCCCTAGCCACACTTGAGCCTCCACGAAAAAGGTACCGCTGGATAGCTCGTGTTCTTAAATACGCAGCGAACTGAACGAAGTGTGGTGGAGAGGAAGAGGCAGCCTCTCCGACTGCTGTCTCCCACGTGTTTGCCGTGCGTGGCGACCCTTGTCGTCGGAAAAGAGGATCCTGGGATCTGAGGGGGCCCTCTCCTGCGGGTGAGACGTCCCCAACACGTACCTTTGGCCTCTGCTTCGGCTAGATGGGCGGCTGGACGAGAAAAGCAGCCCTGGTCCAGTCAATCGGCTTGGAACGACCACACGCTTCGGGCAAGTGGGTTCTGCTGGGCGAGGACGCGGGCTGGGTAAGGAAACCGACCCAGCCAGCAGACTATATTCGGTGCGTAGCCCTAACTCAGCCTTTGGCGGGTTCCAAATTGTGTGGGTCGGTGGTGGCCGGGGAGCGCACTGGATGAAAGACCAAGACACATTATGGGTCTTAATAAAATTAATGAACAAAAAACTAAGCGTCCAAAGACGACGGGTCCAGCTCCTACTCGGAGTGAAGCCGTCGCCGCAGACGCGGGAACTGCAAATGCAGCTGTCAGTCCCCCCGCGTCTGTGAGAAAGACAAGATCCGGGAAGGTGATTAATATCGCCAATCCTCGTGTGATCTTGCAAAGATGTGTGACTCCCACGCGAGCGGTCTCGGTGAAAACCGAGCCCACGGTAGAAGGTACGCCGGACACCGGTAACGTGGAAGTAATCGAACGAGTCGGAGACACGTCACTCGTGAAGGTGCAGTCGGCACCCGAGCGTGTCGAGGACCCTACTGGTGACGGTTGGCAAACCGTCACCAAAAAGTCAAAGCGAGCCAAGCCGGGCGCACCCACCGGCAAGGCCGCAGTAAACCGGGCCAGGAGACCGAAGGGGACGTTCTCCGGGCAGAAGGTACGGCCTCTCGATCTCGTAAGAGACGAAGCCTTTAGGCGAGTGTCCGAAATACGGACCTTTTGCTTTCGACCTGAGTCGAAAGTCAATAAGGAGTCCGGGTCAAAGATACTCGCCGAGGTTGAGGCACTCAACGAGCTGGTCCAGGAGCTTATTCAACGGAATAGCTTCGTCGAAGGGCAGCTCGCCGCGGTCAGGGCGGACCTAAAAGCGCGTCCTGCCGTAATGAGTGCGATGCGACCTGGGCCGTCCAAGGGAACTCTCCCGAAGACGGCCTGCAACGCCGCGCAGTCGACTTACGCCCATGTGAACAAAGTCGACTGCAAAGGAGCTTCTCCGGAAGCGGGGAGACGGCCACAATCGCAGCATGTGGTAAAAATCTTCCCGCCGAAGGAAAAAGGACAGAGCAGCGAAGTTACGAAGGTTACTGTTCTGTCCCTCATTAAACCA
The DNA here is from genome assembly GCF_051020955.1 of Megalopta genalis. Classification (NCBI taxonomy): domain Eukaryota; kingdom Metazoa; phylum Arthropoda; class Insecta; order Hymenoptera; family Halictidae; genus Megalopta; species Megalopta genalis. The sequence continues at coordinate 489,683 of NW_027476138.1, forward strand.
GCGAAGGAGGCGATCCGAGTAAAGTCGGTCCGACGCATCCACTCCGGTGGCATCGTCGTCGAGACCGACCGAAAGGAGGACCTGCAAGCCTTCGTTGGCAATAAGAAGCTCCGGAGCGCGGGTCTGTCCGTCTCCTTACCCACCAAGCGGGACCCCGAGGTTTTAGTTTACGACGTCCCGCGTCGGATGGGTAAGGACGAAATTGCCTCCAGTATTTGGAGGCAAAATCTCTGCGATGCGAACCAGAAGGATGTGCCTTCGGGAATTCGGGTCAGCCGCATGGCTGGCAAGACCCCGGAGACAGCCAACTGGGTCGTT